>NW_017306850.1:285516-314372 GCF_000935625.1 Nanorana parkeri | reverse complement strand
CTGCTGCTCCGGTGGGCGGCGCTCCGAGCGGGGTCATCTGGCAGTCTCCGGCCACCTAAATTAGGACCCGGAGACTGCCAGATGACCCCGCTCGGAGCGCCGCACACCGGAGCAGCAGTGACGCGACGCTCGGCGAGGTAAGTAAGATGACACCTGGCGCTGACTCGAGTATAAGCCGAGGGGGGCACTTTTCACCCAAAAAAATGGGCTGAAAATCTCGGCTTATACTCGAGTATATACGGTAAACCCATGCAAAGGGATTCAGCTTTACTCTTCTATTTGTGTAGTGATTAGAGTTTATGATGACAGCATGCACTACTGTTTAGATGGGTTAGTGGATGTCTCTTGTCTTATTTTCTATTTGAGTCTCCTATCAGTTAACATGCAGAAAGTGCTTTGGTTGGAGTATTGGGCTATGGAGCAGGCATGTGAGAAGTGTTTACAGCACATGCCCTCTGGGGGGCCAAAAATGTCTTCAGAGTTACCTTGGACGCCATTACCAAGGATGTCACCGGTGATAAGAGTAGCCAACTACCCAGCAGAAAAACCCAATGCCTCAATCTGTGAAAAAAATATCCCTCTCTAAGACCAGGAAGAGTCCCTTTTGCTACTCCCAGGCTTCAGCCTCTAAGACCACACCCAAGCCAGGAACCTAGTTTCCCCTGCAAGCCCTGGGCCCCCAAGAGCCCTATACCTGCAGGCAAGTCCTCGTCGGCATGAAGCGGCACTTTCCAAAGTGAGGGGACTGTCCCTCTACTCTGAACCAGCCTAAAGACAGATAAACACGCTTCTAATTTCGGATGTTCATCAACATGGTGAACGTGGGTGCCGCTGTCAGCACCTTTCTGACTTTCCTTGATCAGCTGATCGAAGGAGCATGTTGGAAAATTGTCGGCTGAACATAGCTAGCAGCCAATGAGATACTAGCTCTGCTCGGGTATTTTGACAGCAGCCACCGACTGGTGTCAGAATTCACTGGAAACAGTAGGAGATTCCTCGATTAATGCTCGTGTGATGGAAGTGTTGATGGAGGAATCTGTTCTATTTAAATAGAAGCGTGTATACCCGACTTAAGTCCTGTAAAAAATAAACGTTTGTCCCAGCCTTTTGGCCTACCATCATCATTTGTCTGCCTTCTTGGATTCTAATGCCACCAGCACTTCATGAATCTAGTCTTGTTTCAGCTTTTTTTTTTTTAAAGATCTCTCACTTCCTGGTGGAGACTGTTCCCTTTAGTTGTGAATAACAACTCCCCATGGGCATCTGGACCAGTCACATAATGATTACCAGACCTCACCTTAAGAATTGGGGCCTTGTGTCAAGAAATCATTGTCTTCTATATCATCTGTTGTCTGGCTTACCCCTTGCATATGGGCTACCCGTGGCTTCAACTTCACAATCCTCAAATTGACTGTCCATTCCTGAAGTCTGCTGTGACAAAACTCATTGAGTAGGTTCAGTGATGTCAGAATGTATAGTGATGATACCAGGAGAGGAGGAGGACGGAGCACATTTGCTAATGCCTGTGTTAATTTTGACTGCAAATTTCAATTCAGTCTTAGTTTTAGTCGTATTTTAGTCATCTGAATAGTTTTAGTCTAATTTAAGTCGACTAAAACTCCGGTAGATTTAGTCGACTAAATCTAATGGGCTTATATAAAGTGTAATATACTGTATTTTTAAGTGTCTAGAATTTCCAAACTCATTATATATTCCTGGAGTAAACCTCTATTAATCTGTTATAACTTACGATTGTTGCTTCACATGGTTTACAAGGGGGTCTTGTTCTCATTAGCTTCAAATGTAAAATGCATCCATACATCTGCTCTTCTCTTTCTCCCTGACATTGACATGCCTGTACAGTTTGCGCAGCAAATGTTTGCTAGCTGGTGTCCCACTATTCAGTTGTTCACGCCTCCCTACTACGGAAAGAGCTTTAGGAACCGGAAGCCAAGTGCAATAGTCACTCCCAGAATTTTTTTTTCGTTTTGTTTTCGTTCCATTAACTTCTTTATTAATCTTACAGGGTTATTCACAAAAGGGTGAAGAGTTTGGAGAAGGCAGGAGAAGTGAACAATCTAGGACAACATTTGTTCTCTTCTCCTGCCTTCTCCAAACTCTTCACCCTTTTGTGAATAACCCTGTTAGTTTTCGTCACAAAAAAATATGCAGATGACGAAAAAAACAAAACGAAATTAACACTGGCTAGTGCTGATTGCGCATGTTTTTAACCTCTTTTTATTTATTATATTAAGGAAAACCTTACCGTATGGAGAATCTTCTGTTTTTTGTTCTCCGTTTAATGCACTTATGTGGATCGCTGGTGATTTAAATGCCCCTGAGGAAGCTGAAGAAGTGTACTATATATTGCCCTTTTGGGGAAAGCTCTGTAAGACCTTTTATTTTGTAAAGGTCATTGGTATGTCAATCCAAGCTAAAGGGGCACGGAGTGGTTAAAAGAACACATGTTTTTTCTAAACGCTGCTAAACTGAATGCAGGTAAAAGCAAAGTCTGAATAAAAATCAATTACATTTATTTATATGCGTTTAGAAATGTGCGATAAACACAGGTTTGACACTGCCAGTGTGGATGAGGCCTTAACCAGCCAGGAGGGAAAAGTTTGTACAACTTGTATATGTTTATATTGCAAATGTACATACAGCTTCTGCTCTCCAAAGAGCTGTGGTCTTTGTTATACTAATAAAATTGTGTTTGTAAAGAGTTACACAGCCAGAGGCTTAGCACCACAATTATTGCTTTGTGTTGAAAGGGAAACAGTTGGTCCATTCTGGCTTCATTCCTGGATTTTTTCATGCAAAATATGTTATCGGAGAAGAGATTTTTTCAGGAGTTGTGAATTCTTCTTTTCTTCATGGTGTACTGCCTGAGGAATTAGGTTGATAAATGGTTAACCAAGTTGTTTTCTTTTTTATGGTCCGGATGAATGATTAGTCCAGCACTCAGCCTTTGCAGAAGGATTTGTGCATTCTTGGCATAGCCTAGTGGTATGTGTACTTGTTGACTACAGGTTTTGTCTGCTGGGGGTATAAAATTCTATTCACTACTTCTCCCTTAGCAGTGAAGCTGAAGAGAGGAGCTGTAATAAGTCATGTCAGTTTTGTCCTCCTGTTGCTTGTCGCCAGGAAATTGAGATTCATTTTCATTACAAGGAGAAGATACGAGTCCGAAAGGAATATAGTAGACAAATAAAGATATGCATGTCACTTTGGCCCTGATTCAGAGGGTTGTTTTATGTTTTCTTCTATTTTCCTAGGATGATAATCTGTTCTGTTATAATTGAAATGAAATGTAAAATTGTACCATAGTCTATGGTTCCCTATAGACTTTGCATACTGGAAATCCATGCAAACCACCGTTATTTTATTTGGCAGGATTCACATGCTAAGTGTCAAACCAATTCACCATGAAGCCTATGTTGGGATTATGTTTTATAGTATAGTAGTATGGTTAGGTCTTAAAGCTGGACTCTAGGCACAGGACACGGGTCAGTGGGAAGAATCACTGAACACAGCAGAGGACACAGGAGATCAACACTCCCAGACATGTTGCTTTCCTAGCAGACTTCAGGGGACAGTTCTTCATTAATGGATCTGTAATCAGAAGCATTGATAGCAGGAGAGGTATTTATACTCTTCTTTTTAGATAATATCTTTATTTGGTATTCTAGATTGGCAAAAGGTCACTTTAAACTATATAACTTTTTCAGTTACTTAGATTTTTTTTCACAGCCTGCCATTTACTAGGGTACCTGTCGGTTTTAGGCTGGGTTCCCACCTAGGCGGTTTTCCGCGCTTTCGTACTCGCGGAAAACCGCTCAAGCAGGGAAATGCCATTATTTTCAATGTGTATGGTTCCCATCTGTGCGGTTTTCCGCGAGTACGAACGCGCGGGAAACCGCCCTACGCCAACAGAAGTACATGTACTTCTTTGGGGCGTTTTGGTCGGGCGGTTCCATTGGGATACAGCCAAGTATCCCTCGGAAACGCGCGTTTGCCGCGCGTTTTTTTACTGCGAATCGCGGTAAAAAAAACAGCGTGGAAAACGCACATATTCAATCCGCCCAGGTGGGAACCCAGCCTTACAACTCTATGGCCAATTATATTTTTTCAGGTCCAACTTGTTCACAGTTACTGTAAGACACAGTTCTCTCCTTCACAATGATGGTCAGTGTTGAAAACCATAACTCCTTGCAAAAGATTACCACCTATATACCATGGCTACTATCTACATGAGACTCTCTCATCTCCACAACGATGGCCACCTTCCTAGAGTGAGCCACCTTAACACTCGCCTTACAGAATGATAATCACACAGAATGCCACAACCCCAAAATTATGACTATCTTCCTTTCAGATTCTGCTTTTGTTGCTGTTCCAAGTGATAACCAGTAATGAATTTCAATCCATAAACACTGCGTTTGATCACTTCTGTTTTACTTAGCTGCAGCTTATAAACCAATTCCTCAGCCACACAGATATAAACCATTCCATTCAGAAAGACAAACACATACGTTTTCACGGCAACCAGATAATTTGGACAGGTCACAAGGATTTGTGGATAAACGTTCTAGCCGCCAGATCCCGGCAGATTGTATACTATCAGCCAGTGCTAACTCTTCTAAACTTCTTCTATGACATGGACTCAGCGATCCCAGATCTTCCTCAATACAATCCCAGATCTTCCTCAATGCAATCCTCACGCTCACGCAGATACAGCCTAGTGTCCAAGTGAAACTCTCCACAACCATGATTAGATGTGGAAGAAGTTAACCACTTGCTGTCCAGAGCAATTTTGTACTATTTACACACAAGTGATAAAATCAGAATTTTTGGCTAGAGGACAGCTTAAAACCCCCAAACAATTACATATTTTCTGAAAACAGAGGCCCTGTAGAATAAAAAAAATGCTAGTTGCAATTTTTTATATTGCATAATATTTGCATAAATGTTTATCAAACCAGTATTTTTAGAAAAAAATAAAGTAAATTAAAATTTAGTGCACAGAAACAGAATATAATACCCAATTTTTTGTAAAATATAAAAGATGGGGTCATGTCTGGTAAATTGATACCAAACATGTCAAGACTTAAAATTGTGTTCGTCCATGAAACCGCAAAAAACTACAATACCCAAAATTTCCCATAGGCGACGATTTAAAAGCTTTTACTGCTCATCATTTCAGTGTTAACAGTGATTGATGGCCCTAAAATTATTGCTCTCACTTTGACTCAAGGCAATATGTAACGTGTGCCGCAATTTAATTTTTGTGCATAGACGCACCCGTGTTTGTCCCCCTAATGTCACCTGGGGACCCCAAAGAAGCTGATGAAGCTCAATCTGCTTTACCATCTTTTTCTCCTGGCCCCAGGAGCCAGAGAATGTAAACAGTGACACCGGAAGTGATGTGACACACATCACTTCTGGGTCCAGTGATCGGAGGAGAGATCAGCTGCTAGAAGCTTGCTGATCTCCCTCCGATTAATACAGGGGTGCTCGCCATGCCGGCCCCGGGCCCACGTGGGGGTAGGCAGGGCCCAGGATAGCCGGTGACGGAGGGGGGGCGGGAGGGAAGACTCCGCCAATCAGTACAAACAATCGGGTGGTTATACAGCTGCTGAATTGCTTGTACCTGAACAGCCATCACAGGCTGTTTACAACAGTACCAAGAACACGGCTGCAGCTGCATCCGTTTTCTTGGTATAACCGCTTCAAGGGTCGGACGTTTGAACGGCCACCCACTTGAAGTTGTTCAAAACGAACATAGTGTGTAACCACTGTATTTAAAAACTTAGAATCTCAAAAAACATGCATAACCCCAGACATGATTCTGTTTTAGTCTTCTGAAGAAGTCTATGGCAAAATATAAGCATATAAAACTTCAGCTTTAATGATCAGGGGGGGGTGAAAGATCTCAATACTGACGCAAACTTTTGTAAAATTCTGCAGTATAAGGATAGTGATATTACAGGTGGATCTTGGCAAATTGGCAACACGGCCAGTTATACACTTAGACTGAGGAATAGCATTGTCCCCCTATACATTAACTATTATTATTATTTATACATTAACTATTATTATTATATTTTGCATATAGAAGAAGATTTGTAGTAGGATCAGTGTAGGAACAGGTTCTTTATGTCAGACTGTCAAAAACAATAATGGAAATTTAAAAAAGACTGGATGATTTTCCTTTTTTATAATATCTAGAGTATTGATTACTAAAATCTAACAGAACAATATTGTAATGCAAGGGTTTAATCTTACTGACTTGGTGGAGTCATGAGGGGATTTTTTCTCCTGTGACTATTTATACGGTTGCCTTCTTCTGGGCCAAATCTGCAGGAGTTGTACAAGGTTGAATGTGATGAACATCTTTTGTTCAATATTGTTTACTTTAACTATGTTGAATGTACAATATGGGCACACTTTTTGATTGTATTATGTAAGACCAACTGGGCTTTGAAATAGGTTTTGTGTTCAGAAGGACTTTTTTCTCTGCTTATGTTCATTGCTATAATATAAAACCTCTTCACTTGGTCTCCCCTGATGTGCGTGATGTGTGATCTGCCTGTTACTGCCATTTCAGTTCTCTGTATGTTTATCATGTTGGTTCACATCAGACAGTTTCTTTTTCTCCGGGGCTTTAAAGGTGCCAAGTTACAACATTTTACACCTTTTTGGGGGGTGGGGGATATAATAATTTACTGAATATGCCAATCATAAAAACATTTAATGTTAAAACTCCAGAAAGGAAACAAGCAATGTATTAGTTTTGCATGGCTTTTGCTCTCCCCTCCATGTTTGGGGTACCTCCTTGGGCCACTGCTCAAGGAGGTATTTGTAAAGATTTCTCAAGTCATAAAGAAGTCTCTAAGTTCACTAGGTGGCCCAAACCTCAACATGTTTTGCGCTATGCTTCTTGAGGACATGAGGTATCCTAGCAAAAAGCAAGAAACATATAGGGCTTGTTCACACCAAATCCTGACCATAGTTTTTTTTTTTTTGGCCTTTCAGTGCGTTCGAGTGCATTTGCATGCGTTTTTGATGTGTTTGCATGCGTTTTGGTGCATTCCAGAGCTGAAAAAATAGGGCATGCTGCAGTTTTTCCACATGTTCTGGAACTGAATACTGCAAGGGTTAACCGCTTGTTTGTGTCTAGGTTAAAAAAAACCCCTCCTATGCAGCGGTCTAAAGCCCAGTAAATGATCAATAATCAAAGTTCTCCTTCAGGTCCTCCTCTGCTGATTGACAGGAGGCAGTGGGCTGGTGCAATAGTCAGCCTGCTATTGCGGTTTAAAAAAGCCAATAGCAGGCTGGCTATTGCTGCCAGCTGCTGGATGGGAGACTTGTTGCCGGATTTCTACCGCTGGCTACAAGTTTCCTATCCGACGGGGGGCGGTGATGGACACAGGGGTGGCACAGAGGAGCATTGCTGCTGAAGGATGGCACGGGGGAGCATGGCAGCTGACGGGTGGCACGGTGGAGCATGGTGGCTGACAGGTGGCACAGAGAAGCATGGCGGCTGATGGGTAGCACAGAGGAGCATGGCCGCTGACAGCAGTGACACGGGGGCAGCATGGCGGCTAACGGCGGTGACCCGGGGGCAGCATGGCAGCTGGGAGCGGTATCTCCTCCCCACTGGGTGCCAGCCGCAGCAGTCTGTGTCCCACATGCAGCGGCTCCAGGAGAGCAGAGCGGTTTTTGGTGAGGCTGGAGGGAGATTCAGTTACGGAGCTCTCCTCACCGCTGGGCACTGGCTGCAGGGGTCTGTGTCCCCTCCCATCCCCGCTGGGAGCAGCGGAGATCGGAAAGGGACACAGAGCCCATGAAACAGCTAATCGAACAATCAACTAATCAATAATGAGAATCGTAGACAAGGATTCTCATTATCGATTATTATCAATTTAATTGATTAGTTGTTGCAGTCCTAGACACATATATACACAGCACACTATATATTTAACATACTTTCTATAAAACGGAGATGCTGAAGTTATTATTTTTGGTTGGAGGTCTGGTGTAACCTTCTCCAATCACCTTACTCCAATCAACCTTACTCCTCCATAGTAATTTTGACATTCTTTGGCCAGTGACATTCCATTGTGTTGTTAATTTCCACCCATGCTCAGAGCAAACTTACTGTTGCTACACTCATGTAATGGTCAAAAGTAGAATCACTGATTTCCAGCTCTGTTTCTTAACCATTTTCGATCAATTATCGAAATTGTTTGTCTCTTCCTGTAGCCCACACATTACTTATGAACTACAGAGAAATACATGGTGCAGGAAAGTTCTTTTCAGGAAAAAAGCATACTATTTGTACGTGCTATAAATCTTTTATCTGTGTCTATTTTTAAAACCATTTTCATGAGAACGTTTCTATTTTTTTGGCTGCTTTATATTTTCTAAGCTCATTAAATTGAGTTCCTGCTGTGCGCCGAGTTTTTGAGCGTGTAATTGATATCTTTTCTTGGTGCTAGAACCTAATGATGCAGAATCGTTTAATGCAAACCATAGATGTACATTCATTCATAGATCACTAAAGATATTTTGACAAAATTGACGAAATCACTCTAAAATTACGAATACATTGTGTATGAGGAATAACAGTCCTCTAGAAATGGAAAGATGTCTCTGCTCAAATCAAAATAGCTTACAAACAGTACATATATAAAAAACATGAGGTGCTAAAGGGAGAGACCATATATTAACATTGAGATTCTGAATTAACCCTCTCCACACTGCTATACACCTTTTACTTATCTCTAGCAGTTTTTTAGTTCTTGGTTTGCATATATTTCAATACAGGTTCAAGGTGGCCAACTGTGTCAAAGTGATTGGTCTCTGGCGCTCCTATTCTACTGTGCAAAATGCCAAATACATGCTTGCTTATAGCATACATTAATGGACATTGCTAATATGGGGCAGACAGGCACTGTTGGAGGAGAGCTGCCGACTCAGGTCTTGCCACTGCACTATGCAGTAAAAATTTAGAGATTTTGTATAACAGTACTTTAAAGGGTAATTCCCCTCCAATCTGGCCCCCTGAACACCCGAAAACCCCCCTACCCCCCGCTATACTTACCTTTCAGCGAACGCTTCTTGCCCTCCACTGGTATGGGTGAACTATCCATACCCCATACTGCTGTCTAGCACAACCCTGTGCTCTGGATTTTACATTTTGCTCGCAAATGGTGAGCACACATTGGTCAGCACGGTCACCTGACTAACGTAATCTAGGTTTTATGGCCTCCAGTTAACCATTTACGTCAAACTGAGCTGTGACCTAGTGTGAGGTTATATGAAATGTCTCCGCCCTCTTCCTGGCCCTACAGGTATAGGATTTAAATCTGATGGTTTTGTGGAAGACTTGCACATTTTTGAGAAATAGGTGTAGCATTGGGTTAAGTTAAGTATAGGGCTGAAGTTATTTTCAAAATCGATTAGTTGGCCGATTTATTAAGTTCGATTAATCGGTTTATCGAATTTAAAAAAAGGCTCCAGTGATGGACTACTAGTTTGTATTGAGATTGTAGTCCATCACAGGAGTAAGCTTGGAGCGGTGGAAGTAAAAAAAAAAAGTGTGGTGTGCAATATAGTACATTATACAGCGCAATGCAGAATACCAGCAGCTATAGAGGAATACAGCAAATCCCAACAATCGTACATTATACCATAATGTACGATTGCTGGGATTTGTAGTCCTCTTTAGCTGGTGGTATTCTGCATTGCGCTGTATAATGTACTATTGCTGGGATCTGATGTATTCCTCTATAGCTGGTGTTATTGGAGAGGACGGTATGATGCAGGAATAGAGATGACGGGTATAATGGGCGAATGGGGTGCAGAGTACGGGTATGATGATGGAATGGAGAGGACGGGTATGATGATGGAATGGAGTGCAGGGAAGGAGAAGACGGGGATGATGGTGGAATGGAGTGCAGGGATAGAAAGGATGGGTATGATGGTGGAATGGGGTGCAGAGGACGGTTATGATGATGGAATGGAGTGCAGGTAAGGACAGGTATGATGGTGGAATAGAGTGCAGGGATGGAGAGGATGGGTATGATGGTGGAATGGGGTGCAGGGATGGAGAGGATGGGTATGATGGTGGAATGGGGTGCAGAGGACGGGTATGATGATAGAATGAGGATGGGGCTGCACTGGAAACAACGGCCAGCGCAGGCCCAGCGCATCTAATGTGCAGCCCGAACGCATCTAATGTGAATTGGCTCTCAATTTGTTCAGTCTTCTTGGAGGTACCACTACCTAATTTAAAGTGTGGTTAAAACGTATGTGCACATTTGTAAATCCAATTTGATACTTAACCATATTAAGATACTAAGTGACAGCTTAGGAAAAAAAAAAAGAGTTAAAAATACTTACCTTAGAGCCAGGATTATGACTGCTTTGCCCTGCCTGGGTCTCATGACTCAGCCTTCCTGTGGAATCCTAGAAAAGCTAAGCATCTCAATTCTTATGAGAATGGACTTAAGAACAGTGATTTTGAGATCCTCAGATTTCCCAGGTGGCACCAGTGACATCACCCTCATCTTGAAGTGGCCAGAAGTCATAGTCAAAACGAAGTTTTGTTTTTACTTTTCCCTTTTAGTAGTTTTTTTACTTTAGCTATCACTAAAGTGTGTTTTATGCATACTTGCACACCGGGGTACACTTACTTTACAAATGTGCTGCTTCAGTACTGTCAGTTCGATCTTTGGTCCCCAGCTTTATCCCCTGCCGACACCGTCTCCACCGCTGACACTTTTGGATTCTCGGAAGTCCTCTCCGGCCATTGGGTGGCCACTGATGATGTATATCCTGCATGGCATCTGCCCCATTCTTGGCATCTTAGAGATGCTGTGAATGGGCTGAATGTGTACACTGTACAGCACATATGCTATACGTTGTACACAAAAAATGAACATTCACTGGGGGGAAAGATTATGAATTTTTGGGGCAGAAGAGACTTTACATATCTCTTCTGCCAACAACTCCACATCTGCATACTTGTTCTGAGCTTGTTTCTCAGAAGTATTATAGCCAGACCTAGAAAGGCAACTAGAACTGTTACAAGATAGACGGCAAAGACAGCTGCATATGTCTTTCATAGCAGGTTTACTTAAGAAACAATCCAGTAGCTATAGGTAATATCGAACCAAACTATTTGTTTTAAAGGAACTCTGTAAATGCACACCGTTTGCGCTTACTGCACAGCTGAACTCCGTTCTGATGCTAATTTTTTTTTAGCCGAAGTCCATAGGGAAATGGATCTCCTCTTACTGGTATCCTTTAATGGGTGGAGGTCAGAGGGGAGGAACCAGTGGGAGGTGTGGGGTGCGAAGTCTATTAACACTCTCAGAAGTGTCCATTTCCCTTCGGCCTTTTGCAGATGATTTATCTGGACCAGTGTTAATTTCGCCGACGAATAATTTTCGTCATAGTTTTCGCCAACAACACTTTTTCAGTGACTAAAAGAAGAAAAAAACTAAATAAAAACCAAGTTATAATAATTAAAACTATAATGAAAATATATTGACATTTTAGTCGACTAACTAAAACTAGACTAAAATGTTAGGGAGAGACGATTTTGGACGAGATTGAATCAGAAATATTTTTGTTTGGACTTCCAGTTCTCATTACATCCAGAATGGACAGCTAATAAAAAATATATGTAGTGGCAATACAGCCAATATAGTTTTTCATTTTAATATTTTAGAGTTGCACTTCTGCTTGAAAGAATGAAGAATGTCAAATGCAAGCTGTTATAATCAACGCATATCTAATTACTGGTCCTTTGTTGAAAATACTCAATATTATTGTTTCTTTATAAGATTTGTTTTAATCTAATTTTAAGATAAATAAAGACATGTTATATATTACAACAGTTAAATATGTGTCTGTATTGCAGGTTCAAACCTTAATACTATAAGTAATAACAGGTTAACAGATGTTTACTCCCGGAGTATATAATGAGATTCGAAATTCTAGAGAAATTCTTAAATTACTCTTTAACTAAACCTAGTAGATCTAGTCAACTAAAATATTATGATATTTAGTCGACTAAAACTAGAACAATTCAGATGACTAAAATATGACCAAACTAAATGGCATTGACTAAAAGTAAATCAAATTGGCTGTCAAAATTAACACTAATTTGGACTGAATTGGTATTTGGAGGTGTGGGCAGCAGGAAACATATTTACAGACCTCTTTTACAAGTTTGGCTTGGATTAAGATGTTTATTATAGTGAAATGGTTCCATAAAAAGTCAAAATCCCTGTGGGAAGGACAATCTGCATTCAGAGGATATCTTTATCTGCTTTATACTGCTAGTTAAAGTGGACCTTGCATGAAAATGCAAGGTCCCTTTATTTACAAGCCCCCCACCACCCCAGGCAAAGGAAAAACATGTATAAAGCGGTTTACTTCTGCTGTCTTAGAAGCTGTAACCAAAACAGGTGCCCCCATTGGGAGATTTCTACTTGCCTCATGTTCCTGGTAAAGCTGCAAAATATTGGACACATAGAGAGGGGGAATCTGTCCAGGTACATATGGCAATAAACTCCTGACCAACATCTTAAAGAGGATCTTTACCCATATCTTTAAAATAACAACAAAGGCACCTTTAGAAATGTTTAGTAATGGCAATCTACAAGCACATACTTCTAGATAATTGCCAGCTTTTTATTCTTTGCATACTTTATTATATTTTTTTTCCCCCAGCCTTCTCACACATGTATCACTTTACTTCCTGGAACTCTGGCACATGTGACTAGGATATGTGACCATGCACATCATCTTGGGGAGGAAAATGCCTTTCCCTTAGATCTTGTGAGATTACAGACAAGATTTCCCAGCAATGCTCTGCTGATGTAACCTTCCCAGGATGCAACTCTTGGACACATTACATCATGTGTGCCAAAGTGGACCAGGAAGTAGATGAACTCTATTTGTAAGTAAATTAAAATGTGTTTGTTTAATGAATGTAATATGAATTTAATGAATGTAATATGATTTTATATCAGCATGCAGAGCTGCATGCTGATGTGATTTTTAGTGAAAGTGGGTAAAGGTCCACTTTAACCCTTCCGCACTGTGCCCTAAACGAAAAAAATGTAGTTGGTTTTAGACATACATTAATTCAGTGTGTGTCTTCCAAATGTCGCAAACCTTATCTGTTATGAACAGGTCTCCAAACATAAACAATCATGTCTGGTTATTCACCTTGTGAACATTATGAGTTGATGTAGCCACTAACTTTTGATTATTTTGAACAATGATATGCTCATCTTTTAGGTAAGTAGCCATCACATACCTTGGCAATCCTGTAACTCTTAAGGCCTGGCTAGTAGCTCAGGACTTGAAATTTTGAGCCCTGATATAAAGCATATGATGGAGAACTGCAAGCATGAAGTTACATTCAGTGAAAAGGGCATTTTAAAATGATCAGTAGATAGACGTTACAGGTAGCTAATGTTATATATACGTTGATCGTTTTCTGTGGCCACAAGTAAGATTTTCACTTCTACCTGCAGGAAGAAACAAAAACTGCAGACCTGACCCAGGCTACAGGTTACAATGAGGCTATTTTCTTTCAAACATGAAACCATTCAATAATTTATTATACACAGTAGTGGTGTTTTATTACCTTTTCATTCGCAGAAAGAGGCAGACCAGCAGCTAGGCTGCTTCATTTATGTTGGTTTATGGTAAACCTTTCCTAAAATTGCCCCCCAAAAAAACAAATTCTATTATCTATGAGCTTTTAGCTCTTTTTTTTCCCTTTTAGCATAGTTTATCTATAAGGTTGGCCACATGTTTTTCAGTGTGAGCTGGCATCCCATGAACCCTCTCAGCAATACAGGTCCCGTCTCTGGCCATTGTCAGGAATGTACCTGTGTTCTGCTCGCTGTGTACACTTGTCACTTGTTGCACTTGCTGCTGTTCTTTCTGTCCTCTCGGTTTCTGCTGCTTGCATGTTTGTTTCTTTGTTTACTTCTTTCCTGTAATCCTTTTTGGCTGTCACTGATACAGACACCTTTGCTGTGTCCTGCACAAGCGGACTGTACCCTATTTATTTAATGGCAAGTGAACTTTGCACAGGCATGACTGTTTGCCCCAGGATGCCAGCATCCATAGCATAGTTTCCCATCATAGCATTCAGTTTGCTCTTGCTAGTATCTTGTATTCTTTTCTTATTCTTAGTTCCTTCTACTCTCGGCTTCTATTATTGTTGCACTCCCAGGTCATTGTCTGTCCTCAGTCTATCCAAATCCTGATATCCCTGCTCCCACTACCTCTGAACTGTTGGACTCCTTGGAATCATTGCTTGCTTGACCTGGCCTTTCTAAGTCAGAGTCCATATATCACTTACACAGGGGAATGGCCTTCTGTTAACGTGTATTTTTGTAGTTTATTGTTACCAGCCCTAGAAATATTGCTCTGGAAGCCTACTGATCTCTCCCAGATCAGTCAGGGGAGACCTGCCGTACAAGCGATCCAATGGCTGTATAGCCGTCGAATTGCTTGTATTTAAACAGCAATCACTTAGTGCTTAAAATAATACCAAGAACATGGCTGTGATGTCACGACATGACTTTTTTTTTACAATGGGCGGTCCTGAAGTGGTTAAATTAAGGATGGTATTTAAAAAAAAAAAATCTAATTTAATCAATCGAAAAAATGATTGCCCAACTAATTGACTATGAAAATAATCATTAGTTGCAGCCCTAAGTACAACAGCTAACTACGGTACATTTTCTGTGATTGACATACACAGTTTTGGCTGCATTCAGACTCCAGAAGTACACCAAAAGGGAATTTATAACTTTTCTTTCTGACTATAGCTAATCCAATAGAGACATCACTTGGGAGTTGTCGATAAAAATATATTTTAACAAATGTGAGTACTTACGTTATACGTCCTATAGCTTCAGTCACCACATCAATGACCTGTTCATCACATAACCAAAAGGTTAATAAGCCCAAATTGTGAGAAATTGTGACAATTCCTGTAAGGAATTTTATTGTTTTAGAATTTACTGTAGAATTCCATAGATAAATGTTTTCCAGACTCTCCAAAGCCTTGTTTTCACTAGAAGGCCCTGCGTTCCCTTATGGGTCTCCTATAAGTAAACATTTGGATATGCTGAGGGACATACTGCAGCCTGAGTGGAGGGGGAGAGAGGTGAGTACTCACCGTCATAGGACCAAGGATCAGGTGAGTATATCTTCTGTATTCCATTTCTAGAGAAAAACGAGAATGTTAACCCTTGCAGGTCTTGGGTAGCACCATTGCAAGGGGTAACAATTTCCAAAAACTGGAGTTCTTCTTTAACTCCTCCATATGCCTGTTGGATTACACTCACCCCCCTATGACAGTATACAGAGCAAAAGGGGTGATTACATTGCATTCGATTCCTACTTATATTTTCTGTTTGTTACATGTTCAGTTTTTTGTTTTTTTTTACATAATTTAGTAACCACATTTTCTTAGAAATATAGCTGTCCCTTGAATATTGACCCAATAAAATATCTCTGCTAGGAGAATTCATTTTCTCTGTATTTATCCTTGTAACCACTGTTGCCAAAAGTGAGGGGAAATGGGAAATTTTCAGTTGCCACTGGAACAGGAATAGAGGGCAGATCCTCCAATTGGACCACTTTGGAGAGATTCCTCTGTTATATTTACAGGACATGATGCGAAAGAAAATTGTCTCAATGGTTATCAGATGGCAATAAAAGATTACTTTAAGTTTTAATAAAGAAGTTTAAAAGTCTGCTAGGATTTGACTCTGAAATGTAAACAGTGTAACCATATTGCTTATGCTAAAGAGGGACTGGTAGAAAAAAATCTCGCTCCTCCAAAAATCACATATTTGCTGGCAGACCTTAAGGTACCCATCATACAACCAGATGTCTTGGCAGTCTGCTAGCGCTTGTGACTTTTAATCTGCTTGTGTAGAGACTCGTCATCTGAGTGTAAGCCATTAAGAGTCTAGTGTTTGTTTTGGCACTTGTGAGAGCGTTGTTTTGTGTCTTGGCATTAGAATAAGCAGTCCCAACTGAATAAGTCACCTTCTAATTTTTTTCTTCAATCAAAAAAACAAAACAAAAACATAACTCCGGCAATAAACTGTGTCTGAAGACGATATTTGTATTTAGGTTTCGGTAGTGTAGGGAAGAGGGTTGTTTTTTGTTGCAGTCTTTGTTCCGTCTGTGGAGATTCACTCTTTCTATTTGTCTTTGTCACTGTCATTGTCCCTGCCACTGAAAAGGAGAAAATCCAGAAATTTGAGTGGTCACTGGAATAGAGGGAAGATTTGCCAAATGGCACACTTGTTATGAAAATTACGAATCACTTCTTGATTTCTCTACATGCAGGAACACAGACCACAAAAAAAAAAAAAAAGTGATGGATTCTAACCCTTCCTTATTTCACCAAAAATAACAAAAACATAATAAGCATTTATAATATTGTTTTGGACTCCGTTACCTTTAAGGCCCCATTCACACATACCTTTTGGAGCGGATACGCGCGGCGGGGATAGGGCGACGATCCAGCGACGGTAGTGCGACCTTCACCATCGGGCTGCATTAAAAAATTGCGCAAAATCCGCCGAAAAAAGGGTCCTGTAGAAGCGACTTGCGACGTGCGACACGGAGCTGTACACGAAGACACCTCCATTGAAAATCCATGGCTGGCGACTTCTCGCGATATCGCGCAGCGGAAATCGCCCTGCAATCCGCTCAGTTTGAATTGGGCGTTAAGTGTGGCTTTTTTTTTTTTTGGTTGAGCGATAAGGGGTCAGAACTGCTTTCAGATTTTTATTGCTTTCTTTTGTTTCTACTGAGGACTTTCCTCTCTCTATCTTGTCACTGGGACTTCAAGTTAGGAAAAATCAAAAATTTTTAATTGTCCCCAGAATTGGAATTGATCTTGAAAATGGGGGATACTTACTCTGACAACTGTCTCACAGGAGGTTGTTTATACAGGACAGAAAGTGAAGGATGATCTCTCAAATGAGACATAGCAAAATAAATAATGGACTGGGGTTTTATCCATTACCTTCTCCATGTTGGCTTTAGATGCACTCTAATCCACAAAACTGTATTCATTATTTTAAATATGAAATAAAGTTTGGAAAATGCAGCCCAGAAACCGATTAACATGTACGGTGCCACTGCTTTTAACTTGTATGAGATTAACTTACATTAGCCTAAATGTCATAATAATATCCATCTTCCAATATACTTTAGACATCAAGCCTTACACCAAACTTGCTCAACCTGTTTATGTTGGAGTCCAAAGCCTCAAACAGATGTTGTTCTTTTGTAGAACCCAGCGGAAATATGTGTCACCATTTAGGTGACTTACAGGCCATACGAAGCTGCTGTGCCTGCAGGTCAGATTCCTAAAAATACTTTAAAGGTGTTTTAGTATCCTTTTATAATGTTGAATATGCATAGAACATTTAAAATACTAGGTATCCCATCTTATGTTTTCAAGTAGTGCTTTTTCAATGTAATATTGTCACGTCTGTCTATTTTGCGAGTCAATTTTGATAATGTAACAAATCAATTATAGTTGGAGAATTCTGCTAGTATATTTTCTCTTTCACGTATGCCAGCTGTCAAAGTGACGTGTGATCGCTTCAGAGATGAATTTCTGCCAGGCTGCCCCAGGTTGCTGATCCAACACCTTTTCTTGCTGACCCAGCATATTTTCTGACAGAAGACAAAATGATATTCCGGAGATTTCTGGTATTGTTAAAAAAAATCCAACACAGCAATTTTCCATTTCATGAAAAAAATAAGGAGTTGAGCACTGATGATATGATGCTTCTGCTTTTAAACGCTTTTAAACTGCTGGTACAATGAATCCCTTCCATGAGATAGGTCACTGTTGGGTTTTTTTTTGTAATTACTATTTAGTAAGCTTCTCTTTTCTTCTTCGGCACACTGTGTGTCTTGCATGTTCATCTCGCTCCCTCTGCCTACTTTGTGCTCCTATGTTATAGAATGCATGTCTTTTGTTGGTAAGTAAAACACTGGCAGCAATACATGTGCCAGCAGCAGCTGTCAATCAATAGGAGATGGCTGAATTGAAGCTGAACATGTAATAAGTATGCAGGCTGCAGGAGCAGGAGGAGTGTGTGTCAAGGGTGACTACATTGTTCTGTTTAGAGAACCGCTCAGAAAGCATTGTCCCCCAAGACAGGAAGTTTTGCTACTTACAGGATCACCAGGCTCAAAGGCATAAAATGGAAGAGAATAGAAATTTAAAAAAAAACCAACAATGTTAGTGTTCAAGATAACTATTATTTTACAAGTTTTCATTTTTATGTTGAGATTTAATAATTTTTGCAGATAGAGCTCTTGACACGTGTGTCAAAACCAGGCGTTTGAGAACCCGTTTTTCGGCTGCCTGTTAACACCCATGTTTGATAAAACAATAGCAACTGCCCAGTACAGTTCACACATGGACGTCAGCGTTGCGTCAAAAAATAAATAAATTGCATGCCGTTGGAATAATGCCTCCATTGACGTCTATTGACTAGCCTGTTAATGCTCGTTCAACACTCTCTGGAGTGTTCACAAGGCATTTAACAAGCGTTGCACAGGCAGTTTTGCAATAGGAGGGACCCCAAGTTAAATAGTTAAAACAATAAAGTGCGGTCCCCCTCCTGATCCATACCAGACCCTTAGGTATGGTCGGAAAGTTAGGGGGGACCCCCCCAGTAAAAAAATGTAAATAAAAAAAGTATGTGGGGTTCACCCCAAAAGTCATACCAGGCCCTTTGGGTCTGGTGGGAGTTTTAAGGGGGTACCCCACCCCCAAAAATCAGGCTTGTGTTGAGGCCAATGTAGTTTGCTTCTGACATATCAGTTTGAGACGCTTCTGACATCATTCAGAATTCATTGATGGGGCATTTGATGTACATTTGACTTCCTTCTGACCTGCATTTGACCTGATTCAAGCTTGTTTGCATTACCTTAAACCTGTATGGGTGTAGAAGCAGTTCAGACTTGGACAAAAGCCTGTTGATATGCCCTTGGAATTGTCATTATTAGCAAAGACAAACATTTGAGCAGGTAAGCATAAACAAGAAGGCTCTGAATCCCTCTAGCTTTAAGCTGACTTTACTAAAACTTACCTATAACAGCAGTTGTGGTATTATTTAAAGCGTAGATTAAACCTAAACCTAATAATAAAGTTATACATCCCTGTAGTAATAAACTATATTGTACATTATTCTACTTTTTACCTTACACACCCATTGCTGACAGGATGCCCTGTCAATGTCTAGTATGCCTGTAGCCCCGTAGTCAGCTCCACCCTCTGCCAGCCCTGCTTTACTTGATTGACAGCAGCTTTCCCCACTGACCTACAAATCATTCTCCTGCCTGCCCTCCCTGCTGCAGGCGTGTTCCTGGCAAAGCCTCCTGCTTGATTGAAAGTGGCTTTCCTGCTGTTCTATATGTCATCTTACTGCCTGTCCTTTGTGCAGACATGCTCCCGGCCACATCCCATGCTTTACTGACAGTGGTTTTCCCCACTGTCCTACACGTCATTCTGATGCCCGTTCCCTGCTGTAGTCAAGCCCCCCCCAGCGCACATTTAGAAAGGAGGGAGACAGTGCGGTTACATTACCTAAATTAAACAAATAAGGATTTTAAACTATTTTTTTTCAATAGTCTACTGCCTTTTGCTTTCACTGACTGTATGTGTAGCAATTTAGCTTCATTGCAAGTGATGGCACTACCACTGAATCAGCAGGTAGTCAGTAAGACCGAGTACGGCTTTTGAGACAGAGGTTTAGCTTTCTGATCATTTCAATACAAATATTACAAATAGGCAGGCTTTGAAAGTGGAAGGTTACTTTAGGAATAATACATTTACTGTTTTATCAACATACCAAAGGTACCTTTTAGAAATGTATTACGCCTAGTCCAGATTCTGGCTGCGCTACTGGTTTCCTGCCATTAGCCTGTAAATGTTCCAGCTCCTATGAGAAACACCATGCAATTAATAGTGTCGCTCATCCCCCTTTCTGCAAAATCATTCTGTGATTGACTGCATAAATAAATGTGCAGAGGAAGAGGGTACAAGCTGGCGTTTTCATGTCTGTTAATAGTAGTGGGCGTTCATTTCAGGTGGAGCCAGTGATGTCATGTCCCTGTCTACTGCTTTCCTAGTGCAATGCAAAACCAATTTGTGGACTATAATTCTGAATGCTGCCAAAGAGTGATAAATCAATATATTGAACTTTTAAATATGTTAATTTCATGGGTCTGATTAATTTGAACTTTTAAATATGTTAATTTCATGGGTCTGATTAATTTGATGCTTGTCACTTACTGAATGCAGTAGTTTGTTTCAACTTTAAAGAATCTTCAGAAGCTGGCATCCTTCACAACAATGAAAGCTAGCAGTTAATATTGTAGGAGCCTCCTCCAAAATCGCTGGCTGCTGCAGGATGTTGTAGCCTCAGTCTTTTTTCTAAAGGGAGTAGAGGAGGCACGGGCTGCACGGCAAGGAGGTCTGGAGATTGGAGAGGGGGGTGCGGCTTCAGTGCTGGCTGTACCCCCTGAAATGCTCATAATTTGGAGTTCAGCCTGGGGTGGAGTGTGCACTGACATTTTATTTCCAAACCGTTGGACACATTTTAATGGCGACAAGTGCTATGTGCACTGGGTACCCTGGGGTATTTAACAAGCCTGTTTAACTTATGGTGAGCCTTTATTAAAGGGGTTCTAAACCCTCTGTTTTTTTTGCCTAAATCTACTGCTAGACGAGCAGAGACGCAAGGTAAGTCTATGGACGCGTGCACCCGCATGCAGACACCGCTGGATCGGAGGGACAGAGCAGTCAGCGCTGGATCGGAGAGAGCTGCCGCACCGCTGGAGGGACAGATGAAAACATCAGGAAAGAAGAAGATCGGAATAAGAGACATCATTTAAGGTAAGTGCTAACATTAACATGGGGGGAAGGGAAACATTTTTTTGACTTTAATGTCACTTTAAAGCAATTTTCCCTGGAAACTAGATGCACATAAACCTCTTCAAAAGGAGAAAGAACTTCTGGGTAAATGGCATTTTTGCAAGACAGGTCTTTCTGGGTAAACTGTATTTTTGCAAGACAGGCCTTTTTATATGGAAGGTTTACCCACTGAATTTTACACCTTTCCATGGCTTTTAATAAAACAGACCAATGAGCAATACAGACTTTTTTTGGCCCACTGAGCTTTGTCAGCAAAGGTCTGATGGTATTGGTCAGCAAAAGAAGCACAAGTGACCTTACTGGGATGCATAGAATAAATATGTAGACTTCACGCAATATTTTCTGGGAAACACTGTATATGCTTAAAACTATCTCTAAAAGGAGAAACATGCCTGGCCTTTATATGGATTTCCTATTCACTGAATGTTTCAAGTTTAATTCCAGCTTGAATTCCATTTCCACCCCCTTGGAGCAGAATTCCCTTCTTCTCCATTCCAGCTACTTTTTTGGGGGGGGGGTAACATAAAACATTTTCCCTTCAGTTCTGATGCACTGCGTCACAAGGCCTCCTCTCCCGGCAGGTGGGGTGGTCATAAAAGTCGCAGACAACTGCAGCACTCCCCTTTGAGGCAAGTTGATGACGTGCACCCAGGAGGTGGGTCTATGTCATCCTTGGCTTGCAGATAGTGGGTTGAATAACCCATGGTATCCTTCAATGTGGAGGAGGCTTGATGCTGGATTGCAGAGTGGATAATATTGCAGCAAGAGCTACTTTTAATTATCTTTTAATGACTCTGACAGATCATTAAAGAATATCGAAACCTGGAGTTGAGCTTTAAAGCACCACATTTATTGTAGTCTTTGGATACATTGGGACTCCAGGCCACAGTTTCTGTCACTACCTTCCATCAGATACAGGAACATGAAAATGTTCAGTAGATTTTTTTTAGCTGTTAAGAAATTGTGACCTAGTTTAATTATGTAACTGTGTAATAGATGCCCAGATGGCAGGTGTCCCTGGATATTGAATTCTTCTTTAGGCGGAAGTGTTTGCTAAGTTCTGTACATGTGCATAAGCAGGAAGCAAGCATGTCAGTCTGGCTAATTTGGTGTCAGAATGCAAAAACATCTCATACGAAGATCTTCCATCGTCATCCTCATTAAATCTGTAATATAATATTGCAGCTCTTAATGAAAAATATGCTTTATTCACATAGTGTATTTAAATGGACATGCTTTCCGTTGTAGTTATGTTTAATTCAGCACAGCTCTGTGTATACTGTTTTTTTTAGATAGATAGGATAATCTGCCAATAGCGTGCTTGGAAAATTAAACTTGCTGCTTTATATAAGACAAAAGAACATATCTGTGTAGTGGCCCATCTACCTATGAATTAGTCATATAGCACTCTACATCTTTTCATGTGGTATATATTTATATATATATTTTTCACCTTTATTTTCTTGCAATATGTTCTTCTTTGTGAACAAATACCTTTTGTTAGGATTTAAAAATAATAATAATTATGTGTATGTTAAATAACACTTTAGATATCCCTTATCAGCTTCAATGAATCACATGGCAACCCCACTCTGAGCAATGGGCTGGCTCATCACTTTTGTTTTGCCTTAATACCACAGCAGCATAGATTGGGTGGAACTGTGTAATTTGCAACAAAATATAAGTGACTTTTTTGTACACATTTCAACTTTTTTTACAACGAATATACCTTTAGATTGGAATATTGTGAATTGATCCTAAAAAATGCACCTTCTATGGTAAAAAAAAAAAAATCACCTTTAAAAAGCATTTACTGAGTGACTGCATGAGTCCTTATATAGCCATGTGAAAAGTAACTACACCCCATCTAAATTGTGGACTTCTTAAAATATATTTGAACACATAAACATTAACTGTTCATTGAAACAGTGCCTACAGATACAATTGATACACTTAAAGTGACAGGAGTTAAATCTTAAAAATACTTTTAAGTACCTTAGCTATGAACAAAAATGTATCTTATTTGTGTATCACTCGGCTGTAGATCCTCACATCATCTCTGAATTGGTGCCGACACTGTCCTTCCTTCTGGAGGGTGGATACTTTTGTTCCCTATGGTTCCTGTGTGTGTTGTAAATTAGCCAAGCTTGCTCCCGGATGGACTGCAATCTTAATACAAATTAGAAAACATGAAATTGTAGTCCATGACGGGAGTGAAAAAACAGAACATGATGATCTATCAAAGAAATTAAAACGTTATCTATACAAAGCACAACCACTAGCTAGCTAAATGCATGTGGAATAAAGTTTAACTTTCTTAGGAAGATCATTGTGTGCAGTGGGGCTACCCCTGTACTGCAAGTGTTAACTGCTCGTTTGTGTCTAGGTTAAAAAAAAAAAGATATACTCACCCAAAGCTCATAGCAGGCTTCTTCTTAGACCACTCCTTGAAATGTCTCCCCCCATCCTCTGCAGTGGTCTAAGGTCCAGGTAATCATCACATCTATACACTGTGCATAGACTCGAGGATGCTGAGGAACATTACAAAGTGTTGCTGCGGAGGGGACAGGCTGAAGGGAGCACCGTGACAGCTGGCCGGCTCGAAGCTTTGTGTGAGTATATCTTTGTTATTTTTGACCCTACACACAAACAAGCAGTAGGGTAGCCCCATTAAAATAATTTCCTGGAGTTCGCTGGAGAGGAGATACGTTAATTATTTTTTTCTTAGCCTTTCTTCAAAATCAAGATTCTAAATTAATTTAATGAAACTATTGTTATTCCAAATAGTGAAATCCTAAATATTGTCAGCAGGACAAGTGAGGGGAAGTCTCTCTAACGCCCAGGTGCTCTGGATTACAATAAAAACCTGACAACAGTTGTAACCCTTCCCCATTCTATTCAAAACTAAAAAAAAAAATGTTTTGGCTTAACATGCACTTTAATTTAAAATACTAATCAAAGCTCATGGATATTATGCAAACTGCAGGGAAAACAAGGACAGAATGGCAATTGTAGTACTAAAGAATTGTCAATTTTCTGTCAGGCAAACAGCATAGGTATCTGAAAAACAGTGGGTCGCAACAGGCAGCAGACATTGTCTATCTCACAGTTATTCAATATTATTCCAAGAGAAGACCATTTTCAAAGAAACAGACAACAGGCAGTCACCAACAGGCAGCACTAGCTCCTGTACAATCTGGTCTTCTCCAGAGATGCTGGTGGTACAGATCTTGTGCTGTCGACAGATATTAGAGAGTATTTTACATGTTTACAATAAACAAGATTATGTTTGCATCCTGAACGATTGAGTGCTGGTGACTAATCTTTTTTCTTGGACTATAACGCGGTGCCATCTGCTGTTTTCACAACTAGCACTACCCTACTTTGGTGGCAGCGCTGTAAGGTGTGCAGCTTGCATCTACATGGGATATTAGAGAATGGCTCTTGGGATTCCCTAGTGCAATACTCAAAATATTAGACAGAACCAGAACAAGGTACCAAATAATGAAGTACAGACAAAGTCAGGGCTGGCAGTAGACAAGCATAGTTCAAGAAAAAGCATAAGGTCAGGGTGGGCAGAAAGCCTAAAACAAAAACAGTCTGAGTAATAACAGGGCAGCAAGATGTAGTAGATAACAAGAATGAACAGACAGATGACGAATCATAAAAGGTAACTTTGATCAGGCACTGAGTGCTCATATCTTAGTATAAATACTACTGATTATGTAGTGTGGCCATGTTGCAGTGCTGAATATTGTGAGAACCATTGTTTCTAAAATTTTACTCTTTTTCTTGTCCCTTGAGGGACACAGGAATTCTTAGAATTCTTAGACTGTTGGGCAATATTGCCGTCTACAAGAGAAATGGACACTGACAACAAAAAGCCGTTGCCCATCACAGGATAACCCTGCCCAAAGCCAGGGCAGCTTCAAAGCTTCTGTAGCTGGGAATGACAGCTGAATGCAGAAGTGATGTGATATAAAAAAAAAAACAACTAATTTTTCATGAGTTCCAGCAGCTTCTCTAGGCTTTGAGGCCACATGTTTATGCAGACTACAGAGTTATAGTTCACATTCAGTTTGTACTTGTGTAATCTACATTTTAGGTATCCTCTGGCTGTTGCAAATCTGCTATGGATGTTTATGTGTTGTTTTACTCTATGCTAACACAGGCTGAATAATAATGCAGACTGAGAGGCCAGGGTCAGATTGTACTTGGGGAGTTTAGTTTTAGTCACTCCTTTATCCAGGACACTACTGTCAGCAAAAGCATCTATCTCCCTCAGTAGAACAAGCATAAGGAAGTGAGCCCCTACTTTCCAGAGTGGGAGAACCCTTGGACAACTTGCATCTCTGACCCTTGGGTGCAGGAGATGGTATCCCAGGGCTACAAAATGGAGTTTTGCCACACCTCAGTTTCTCACCTCCAACCTTCCTGTGTCACTCCACAGATTAGCAGATTTCAATCAAGCCCCCTTGGAACTTCTGGATCATGGTGTCATTGCCCTAGTTCTTGTGGCTGAACAATTTCTGGGTTATTTTTTTTCGTCCTCCAAATTGTTTACGCTTCCCATTCACAAAGAAGGCATTTTCCCCAACCTGGATCTCAGGCTCTGAATGTCTTGATTTGAATCCAAAAAAATGCATGGAATCTATCATATTTGTCATTGCATTCACCAGGGACACTTGCTTACCTCTGTGGCCATCAAGGACGCATACATGTACTGTATGTTCCCGCTAGAGGAAGCAAGGCGGCAGCGCAGGGAGCAGAGCCACATAAGCCGATGCTTCCTCTATAGCGCCGGCTCCTGTCACAGGCGGAGTGATACCAAATGCACTCCGCCTGTGAGGAATCGATAGTGAAAGCTCGCTTCGCTCATTCTGGCCAGTGATTGGTTACCAAATTGCTCTTGGAAAGGGACGGTACCCCTGATTTCCCTGATCACCCTATTCTTGACCTTGCCATTTTGGATTATTTAATTTGGATTTGCGTTAACTTTGGATTCTTATACATTTAAAAAAAAATAAGACCTACCCCGAAAATAAGACCTAGTGTGTTTTTTTGAGCCAAAAAAAATATAAGACAGTGTCTTATTATCGGGCAAACACGGTATTAGCCCCGCTTCGCTTTTGTGGCATCATTAGTGTGGGACACTTAGACGACTTCCTATTGAGGGAACAGTCAGTCGGTGTAACCCAACAGTCTTAAGAATTCATAGAATTCTTGTGTCTCTCAATGGACTCCAAGAAAAGGATTTTATGGCGAGTACAAAAATTAGATTCTTAAGAATGCCTTGCATTTGTTATATTATCTTGATTTGTAGAAACTGCAGTACAAATATTTAGCTGATTACTTGTCATCTTATTCACAATAAATCATTACGTCTACATCCCATTCTATTATATGAACAACAGAGAATTCTAAATCTACATTTGGAAGTCTTTAATGATGCCTCATCTTTTTTGATCTGATTAAAATCTTCAATTCTTTATTATGCAGTTATATAAAAAGAGAATCCCTATACTTAGGTGGCTTTCCATTAAAAGCACTAAAAAAGAAATCATATTTGCATTTTATCCATAGTATATGGACATTCATCAATACATATCATATAATTAGTTACCTGTTAAGAGCTTTCAAAGAAGTAATTTATAATGAGTCCATATATGTGCATAACTTTCAGCGGTATTCCAAAATGTAGTTCCTTGATGTGTTCACCACAGAAGGGAAATAAGACTTTTTATGATGTGGATCTCTATGATGTGGATTAAAGAAATATATGTGCAATTACAATCCCCTCTCATATTACAATGTAACAATACAGTATGCAGCCATTATTACATTGAATTAATTACAAATTATTGTGTATACTTCCCTTTGTTATGGGAGCCAACATGCAAACCACACATCCCATTCAAAAGAGATAACCCCTAAACTTGGTAGTCACTGAGGAAAGATTAAACAGGGAAGAGAGAGGCTAAACATGCAAACCACACATCCCATTCAAAAGAGATAACCCCTAAACTTGGTGGTCACTGAGGAAAGATTAAACAGGGAAGAGAGAGGCTAAATATAGGGAGCCAAAAAAAAGAATATACATTATATGCCATAAAGGAGGTGTCTCTCTGAACTACTCTCATTCATCCATTAGGGCATTACTGGTTCCCATATCTTTTCAAGGAATGCACCCCAGATTATTATTATACAGTATTTATATAGCGCCAAAAGTTTGCGCAGCACTTTACAATATAAGGAAGTCATTACAGTTACAATACAAGACAAGGCGGTAAGGAGGGCCCTGCCTGTGAGAGCTTACAATCTGTCCACTTACCTCCTAGTTGTTCCCTCAGCTGGAGGTGGGGGTAGATGATTACATGGAGGAGTTGGGAGAAATAGGCCTGGGCGCATGTATCGGGAAAGAGAGGAGTAGGCAAAGCCATTTACTCCAAAACAATTGCAATATTCCCCCTCCTATTTGTATCTAATCCCTTTGTACAAGACTAATCTGATTTTCTGTTTTGCACTGTTTACAGTTAAAGTGACATTAAACATAAACCCTCAGATTTTTTAACATAAACCAATACTGTAATGTGTGCCTTACTGTAATCCATGGTTGTTTCCCTTCTCTTTGCTGCTCTTCCTTTTAAATCCTCATGTCTTCTCATGCCTGGGGAGAACAGAAGTTCTGCCCAGCATGAGAAGAGATACGGATTTAAAAGGAAGAGCAGCAAAGAGAAGGGAAACTACCAATGATTACAGAAAGGCGCACATTACAGTATTGTTTTATTTTAAAAAATCTGAGGGTTTAATGTCACTTTAACACCAGTCTAAATCACATTTTTTACAGAACAAGCACACATTTGCTGCTGTAAATTGCTGTATGTGTTTTGTTACTTTATTGCGAAGTATAAAAGTATGTATTTTGAGGACTTCTTTTTTTCTTGCGGTATTTTGTATTTTTTTGGCACCATAAAGTCATACCTAAAACCAGTGGCATTTTTCCACATTTTTGTTTTAAATCGGTATTTTGTGAAAATGATTTGGCTGTTAGCAGGCAGCTAAGTTGTTGCTATGCAGAATGTCCTTCTCATGGAAGTAAGCAGTTGCTGTAGATGTATGTAACCTATTCACATTATCTGAGGTTTTTTATTTCAAATATAAATATTCCTTGCTAACATGGTGAACTGAAAATTAAGGCTTTCAAAACATAATTTATTCGTCAGGTGTGATACAATACTAAATTTAAAAAAAACACAAATTTATAATCAAAGCAGCAAAGGAATTCACGTTATCTTCCTGACACAATTAATTGGTATTAGCTACTGTAAGCCCCTTGCTGTTAATGTAAAATGATGGATGTTGTACAGTCAGGACTTGGGCTTAGAATCAGTATCTGGAAAGAATAAGCTTGTCACAGTATAGCATTTGTCCTGGAAGCTGCCAATTAATTCCCTTTTTATTCATGCTTCATTAAGGCTTAGGCATTTCATCACACATAGGTTGCTGGGAGACCTCTTAGAGCGGCTACTGTGAGATCATCATGCAAGCTTTCCAGTCTGTGAACGGCTTGACAATAACTCTGATGGTCGTGACGATGCTAACTTTGAGAATGTTTCTAAGAAATGTATCCCTGTTTTACATGCTCTGTCATTTCTCTGAAATTCTCTTAAAAAGGCACATTTTAGAATCATGTGCTTTGTACCGTTTACTAAAACAAGAATGCAGTTATAACATTAATGTATTTGAAACTTGGTAAACAGTAGATCCTGGATGTCCCTTACTCCACACTGAGAGTGAGTATGGCACATCTACAAGCAGTTTTTTTTTT
>NW_017306850.1:240963-285493 GCF_000935625.1 Nanorana parkeri | reverse complement strand
TCCTTTCCCTTCACTGATACTGGTGTATTGTCCGTACTCTGTGCTGCTGCACTATGGATTTTAAATTTAGCTTGCAAATGGCGAGCACTCATTGGTCAGCGCGGTCACTTGAGGGGCTTCAGGATTTGTGTCTGTATAGGCTCAGTCACACTAGACACGTGTGCGTTCCGGCCTGATTCTGGCTAGAACACACTGCATCGCATTGCGGCCAGCTCACTATGTTGTGGGGCAAGTGGGGGCGTGGCGGTCCATTGAAGTGAACGTAATCGGCCGCACGGGATTGCTAGGCACATTATGCCGATGGTTCGGTCCGAACAAAATGCTTCAAGCACTATTTTTTACGGACCAGACCGGGCTGCCCACAGCATAGTGAGCCGGCCACAATGCGATGCAGTGCATTTTAGCCATAATCCGGCCTGGAACGCACTGCATCTGGTGTGAACGAGGCCTTAAAGCAACAAAAAAAAAAAGCTTTGGGTGGGATAAAGCCTCCATCTGTAGGACTCCATAAGGCCTCATTCACACGAAAAATGGGCGGCCCGTACAGATCCGTGCTGTATGCACAGCCGTATCGGGCCACTCCCGGGACAGACAGGTGCTGCGTGTGATTACACGCAGCAGCCTGTCCTTCTCTATTGGAGTACATGGCCGTACGCAGCCCTACGCTCTTTCAACCTGCACGTCCGCGCGAGTGTCTCTACTCGTACGCTGACTAGATGGATCCTGTCTGCGTCCGAGCAGGGAAACCCTCACCGTTTCTCGTGTGAATGAGGGCTAAGCCAGACCTCATTAATTAGTCTCAGCTGTCCAGAAGCCTTTTTTTTATGTGTGAGCTGACTGATGTTGGGGGCTCTCTCTCCTCAGGATGAATGAGCAAAGGCGGATCTTTGCACTTTAGGTCCTCAGATACAGTTTTCTTTCCAATAAAGAATCCTGAGCAGCACTGTAGTGACATCTACAATTATTGTGAGACTAGCAGCCAGAGGCAGTGTGCCTTAGACAATCTTATATTGCTGATAAACAGCTGTAAGGTTAAATGAGTACATGAGTGCCTAGGCACAGGAAGTGCACTGTTCTTTTTTTAGAAGAAATTCAAGACAGATTTAGACTTTTAGATCTTTTTTAGATTTTTCAGGGTACTGGTAAGGCACAATCAACAATTCTAGATGTTCCCTTTAACACTTTTCTTTACTTCTTGAGTTCACGTCCACTTTAAAGATGAGATTATGTCCCTTTTGCCTGTGCCTACTGACTTTGGAGTGATTGCACAGTTAGAAAGTGAAGGCACCATTTTTTCTTGGTTGCTACAATTCCTGTGCTTTTCTCGAAGGGCTTGTTCACACCAAGTGCAGAGCAGTTTAAGAACGGATCAAAAATGCATCCAATGTATTCCAATGGTATTTTGGGCTCTATTTCACACCACAACATTCAGTTCTAGAGCATGTGGAAAAACTGCAGCAAGCACTATTTTTTCTGCTCTGGAACGCACCAAAACGTGTGCAAACGCTCTGGAACGCACTGCACTACACCTGGAAGCCCATTTTAGGCTAAAAAAATAAACTAAAAACGTCCCTGAGCGCGTATAAAACGTGTCAAAGCGCACTGCATATGCAGAAACTCATCCAGATCTGGTCCGGATTTGGTGTGAACAAGCCCTAACAGTTGTAAATGTGGTTGTGTAGTCATTTTTTTGAACTTTTTAACAAACTGTGTTGATGCTCTTGTTATATATTTGCCACCTGTGGAATTTTGCACCACTGTTGCCATAGAATTGTACTGTCACGTTAGGCCTGGGAGGCCTGGATGACTATTGTTATCTGCTTTACTAAGGATGATAGAACCACAGCCTCTTCTGTAACACCCTTTCCGGTGACTGCTACGTTGCTCATGAATGTGTATGACAGATGGGGGGCCCCCCACTCCTGATTTGGATTCTACCTATGGATCTATGTTTTTTTTTTTCTTTTTATGTATTTTTGTTATTTATTAAGTACTGAATATCTGTTTTGTTCTCATAGCCTTATCGTGTCGTGGGTTTCCAGGTGATCTCCCCTTAGGCTTAGATTAATTTGACTCTGTGCCATTGAGCCTGCCACTATTTTGAGGATTGCTGTTTGTAGGCATAATATATCTGCTAGTTCTGTTTACAGTATGCACTTTCACTTTTGATTGATTGTTTCATGCTTTTGGTTTGTACATTTTGTGGGGCTATTGATCTTCTTGATGACTGGAGGTTAGGGTGAATTTAGACACTGCAGGTGCCTTGTCCAATTAATTTTGCTGCCCTTTTGCCTTCGCTTATATCCTCTGTGTTGGTTATGCAGTTTTGTACTCCATAAAAAGTTGATTTTGCCCTATGACTGGTTCCTCCTTTGTTCCTGCTAACTGAAATAATTTGCTTTTCCTTTACTCTTTATTTATCTGAACTACGTTCCACTTCTCTTTCTCACACCAGTCTATCCTTTTCGTCTTCCCTTTCCCCCCTTCTTCCTACCCCCTTGCTTTGCTCCTATATTTGCGTTTTATCTGCTCCTTTTTATTCTCTGCTTTTCTGTACTCTTCTCTTTTGTCCCTTTTCCCTCCCTTGAATCATACTACACTTCACTATCTCAGCTCTTCCCTGGCGTCCCAGTGGTTGCTTTCCCCCACTATAACCAAGAGCTGGGTGAGAACTTGGTTCTTATTTGCTCCTGCTGTACCCGATTTTTGGATCAGTTTTTGTTTGGGTTTCATGATGTTCTTTATTGTTTGTCTTTTTTTCTTTGGTTGTTGTAAAGCAACATGTTCCTCTATTTCACTTTTCCAAAATTAAACTATGCTCCGCTTCTTTCAAATGCATGCCTTTAAATTTTGCTGCTATACTTTGCTGGTTTGTTTATGCAGCTTGAAAGTTTTGCAAACCAATATTTTGATCAAAATGATGGCTCTGTATCCTCCCCGGTGCCCTACTAGAAGCTCATAAACTTACTATGTGGGACCATCTTATTGAGCTAGCTTCTCGTCGCGAGAGGGAAAGGATTTAGAGGATCCAGGAACCTTATGGGAAAATTTACCAACTGGATTCCTCTTTTAAAAATGAACAAGATAAAGCCACATAAAGCCAAATAAAAACAGTCGGAGCTGAACGGAATCTCTTACTAGATCACATTGCTGAAAAGACCCTCAGATGGGCTAGGCAGAAGATGTACTCTAACAAGCATGGAGCATCATGCTCCAATTAAACTTCATGACTCCCGGGGGCCAAACCACTGTGAACTGCAAGAATGATGCAATGCCTGTTTCGAAATGTTGTCCTTCCACCTCCTATTGTGAAAATCTAGAGACCTACTCAACTCTGACATCTCAACAGAAGAGGTACTGTTCTCTATTAAAACTCTAAAACCCTTTGAAGTCCTTGGCCTGGATGGGTTTTTCCACTCTATTATAAGAATCTTTCCCCTCTCTTGGCACCCTATGTAACGCACATGTTTAATTCTTTAAACAATAGTCAGGCACTACATTCTTCATCCTTGTTAGCCTATATTTCTATGATTCCAAAACCTGACAAGGATTCCCTGGATCCTAATAATTATAGGCCTCTTTCTGTACTAAATGTACACATTAAGAGCTTGGCCAGTAGTATTAATACTTTCCTTCCCCCTCTTGTTCATAGGGACCAAGTAGGATTTATTCCCCAGAGGCAGGCAGCTGACAATATTTGCAAAACTATACATTTGGTACATGTTTTAACTTCCAGATCTATCCCTAGCTTCCTCCTCTCCTTAGATGTACAACGCGCCTTCGATTCTATATTTTGGGAGTATCTAGACTTTGTTCTCCAGAGATGGGGATTTGGTGATTCCTTTTTGAAATGGATCTCAGCTTTATATGCTAATCTTGCTGCTCATGTGGGATATCTTGGTCCCAACTTAATCCTTTTCCTATACCCGTGGGGACTTATCAAGGCTGCTCTCTTTCCCCTATCTTTTTTGTGCTTGCTATTGAACCCTTAGCCATTTTGATAGCAATAATTCCAACATCCATGATGTTGAGCTAGCAGGGATAGAGTTTAAAATTAGTCTATATGCTGATGGCATCCTGCTAGCCCCATCACTCAGCTATACATTTCCACTCTGAAACTAATACATACACTCTCTTACGGTTTACTGGGGGAAATCTTCAGACCTGAATGTAGTGAACTTTAACCTGACATTCACTTACCTTAATGCTGCAGAATTTGGCCTTTATTGGGACTGGTAAAAGTATCCAATACCTAGGAGTTAGGATAACTTCTTTATATGACACTCTGTACAAGGTGAATTATACCCCTCGTTTCTGCTCTCTTAGGGGTTCTATGAACCACAAGATTGTCCTATGGAATTTGGGAGCCCTGGATATTACATGTTCACCCAGAAACAAGCCTAGATAGCCTACGTTGGGGTCCATTCACTAAGCTGCCGTAGGCAGCCAAGTGAATGACCGACGTAAAGCGCAGTGAGCCGAACGCTGTTCAGCTATTCACTTCAGGCTGGTACGGCTGATTTCAGCCATATATCGGCTGAAATCAGCCGTACATCAGGTGGCTTCGTTTGTAAAAGGGGGGCCCACCCCCCCCCCCCCCCCCAGGGCAGAGGCAAGCCTACTCGCCCTGTAGACTTTCATTAATCTATATCTTGCGTCTGACAACCCACTGCCATTCTCTTCCTTCAAAAACGCTGTGGTTTCCTCTTACTCTTTTCTGTATTTCTCCTTTTTCACTTCTTTTTTTGCTCTTCTTTTTTTGGGCTTTTACACATAGCAGTTATGCAAGCTTTGCCCCAAGTAGGCAGGACACTTCAGCCCCATTTTTTTTTTCTTTTCTGACACTCGCATACTAATTTTTTGTTATCAATGTGCCATTATGAGGTTTACTCAAAAATAGCACACTATAGCTCTATTTTTGAGTTGTTTATGGATCCCAGCATACTGGGTTTTGTTCTACATGATATGGTGCCTAGTTTACATTCGTATTTGTGTATTTATTTTCTGTGGTTTTTTTGAATGTGGAGTTTATGTGTTCTTGTAAAACAATAAAAATATTGAAATAGAAAATACTGGAGGCTTGGCTGTTATGCTTGCTCAATAACCTAGGAATTGCTGGGGCAGAACCATAATGTAAATCATGAGTTGTGAATTCTCTTTGATTTTACTTGCTACTGGCTTGGCACCATTCTGTGATTTAGAAAATATTGAACTCAGCTAACACCAAAATATTGTCAGCAGTGGCAATCTATATAGTTATTTTAGTAAAGTATACCTTATAAATAAAAAAAAAAACAAAGGCACTCATGGAATATTAAACATGTAGTCTGTACATGTCAGTATTGTTGTTAATCATTGCTTACTATAAAAGAGCAAAATAGTCATTATACCTTTGCTTTGCACAAGAGATTTGTTAAATGGAACTGTGGCATTACCAGTGGTAAAACAAGGAGCTATTTTGAGCATATCAAGTACCTGAGAGTTGTAATTAGATGTGTTTATCCTGAGCATAACATAAACCATTTTAGGTGCTCGGCATAGATTTCATGTTTTTAAAATGTTGTGCAAAAAGTCCTAAAATTGAAATAAATTTCTATTGTATCCATAGCTTCCTAAACCTTAATAGCACACGTGTCTGGATTTGTTTACACAGACGTTTAAACATATTGGGGGGAATTTATCAAAACTGGAGCAGGAGCAGATTTGCACTGCAACCAATCAGCTTCTCTCTTTCATTTTCAACTCTTACCTGAGCAAACTAAAGAGAGATGCTGATTGGTTGCCATGGGCAACTACTCCAGATTCTGTTTGCTCCAGTTTTGATAAATGCCCCTCCATTATCTTTAATAAGCTTTAGCACTGTCCCTTTTACTAAGCTTACTTAAAGCCGATCTTGCAAAACAATGCAAGGTCTACATATAATATCTTTAAAAACCACCTGGCATTAGTAGTTCCAAAATGTACTTGTACAGAAAAGAAAATTTAGATATATACCTTAGCCCTGTCTTCAACATCGCTGCCCGTGACACTACTGTCCTTCAGGGAAGATTCCTGGGGAATGCAGAGTAGGTGAAATCAAGTGAGAAGACACTCCAGTATATTGCAAGAGCATCTTCTCGCAAGATTTTGGCTGCTCTATATTCCTCAGGATCTAGCTGGAAGAACTGTGATGTCAGGCCCCCTATCCCTTTGCAGATCACTTCTGTTCATAAGTATAAAATGTACCTGCAAAAAAAGATCTCCATCGTGGGGCATGACATCACTGTCCTTCTGGGAAGATTCCTGGGGAGAGCAGGATCTCATTAAAAGACACTCCATTGCAAGAGTTTTCTCACAAGAATTTGACTGCTCTTTAGTCCCCAGGATCTAGCTGGAAGGAGTTTGCGTCGCCGACAAGAGCTATGAGACACGGTTACTAAATTGAAATATGTTCACGCTGGAATTAAGGAGATTAAGGGGGGGCATGATTTTCATGTACAAAATGTTCTATAGTCAGAGCGACATTAGCAACAAACTCTTTACGATTAATTCCGTAACAAAGACTAGAGGCCACCACCTGAAACTGGTAGAAAAAAAATTCAAACACAAGGGGCGAAGGGGGTTCTTCTCAGTTCGAGCAGTTAGGGTTTGGGACTCGTTGCCGCAAGCAGTAATTTCAGCTAATAGTGTGGAATCGTTCAAGAAGCTTTTGGACGATTTCCTGAGAAACGGTAATATACAGGGGTACAGGTACTCCTAATAACAAGATGACACAGGGACCCATACACACACACACACACACAATAGGTTGGACTTGATGGACATGTGTCTTTATTCAACCTCAAATACTATGTAACTATGTAACTTTGCCTAGGAGTGTTATTTTGTTTTTGGCAAAGTCTCGGTTTACACATAATATCTTTTACGTTTTGTAGTCTACCCTAACTACTATGAATCTTTTTTTGGAATTAATAGAGCTTAAATTTGGTAGCAAACTTGGATACAGATGTTTTATTTCCTTGTTTTTTTTTATTGGGATTAAATAGTAAAAGGTTAGAATAAAATGAAATTTCCTGTAATTTTTATGTAATTTGCACACCCCCATATATTTACCTCCAAATATAATTAAAGAAGAACTCTGGGCAAAACTATTGTTAACCCTTCCAGCGGGGTTATCCCCACACTGCAATGGTTAACTGCTCTTTTTTTGTATATGTGCTAAAACAAAAGAGTTATACTCACTCGCACTGTTGAGTCGGCTCCCTGCTTCTCTGGTCTCTGAAGCCCGTCTCCTCCTCCACTGCAGAATTGGAATCTTCCTCAGCGTCTTGACGTCTGTGACACTGTGTATGACACTCTGCATAGAACCTAATGATTTACAGGACCTGAGACCGGTGCAGAGGAGGGGGACAGAGGTTGTAAGGATGGCTCTAACAAGCCAGCTCCATGGTTCAGGTGAGTATAACTGTAAAAAAAAAAAACTTTTTTAGCACCTACACAAAAAAGAGCAGTTAACCCTTGCAGTGTGGGGGTAGACCCTCTCCAGGGGTTAATAAAAGTTTTGCGCGGAGTTCTTTAACAAAGTCTACTGATTAACATGATATCACGTTAGTGTGACTTAACATAGCAGAATAGTAAGGCTAGATCCTTATTCCCCTTACGACAGGAAGACATTGCAATGCACACAGGAGAAAAAAATCAGTTTGTGTAAAATGTTAGTGTAAAATTAGGAATTGATTAAGCATGACGGTGATCTCAGGTGTGAAATCGCTTAAATTCCAATTACATTGCAAGCACTTACTTGAGCATGTCATGCCTGTGCAGTGAAATTGGTAGAAAGTCACTTACACTCCAGCTTGATACTAAGCCAATCTCTCTATCCCCTGTAGTAGTGTCACATTTTAAAGCAACGTTTAGGAACCATGTGATCCCTTCTTCAGGCAAGCAAAAAGTGAACACCAACAATACAAGTGCAGATATATATACATAACAGTGGCAGCCATTAACCAATCAAAAGAGCTCACAACTCCCCTTCTGACGTCATATCGACGTCACTTTCCCACCATTTTGAATAAACAAGATGCTGTGACACAAGTAATCACAAATAATCCTTGCATAAACAAATAAAGGTACCTTAATGGAACATACATGTCTGCCACTTTAAGTATTTTTCATGGACACCATGTTCCTGCTGCTCATTGCTTGATTACCACGATAGTAAGCTGCTCTCTCCGCCCCACTCACAGCCGTGTGGGGAGGTGGGCGGGGTCCACAATACCATGGTAACCATACCATAAGATAAAAATGACAAGGCGATGGTATCAGCAGGTTATATGTTGAGGTAACCCCAGGGTCAGCAGATTACAATGCAGAACATAGTATTATTATTATTATACAGCGCTTTACAATATAATAATTCATTTTAAAAGCAAATATTTTTTTTTATTTCTAGGATATCTATCTATCTATCTATCTATCTATCTATCTATCTATCTATCTATCTATCTATCTATCTATCTATCTATCTATCCATTCTGAGGCTGCAACAATGAAGTTGGATGATCTGGAGAACATTTGTGTGAACACATATTTTGTTATTTTATTTCTGTTTCACTTTTCTTTTTTTTTTTCTTTTTTTGTTCAAGATGGGTCTGGATCTGGTCTCCCCCTATGCAGCTGTGTAGCAACAGATCACTGCTGCAATCAGCCAGCAATAGATCACTATACCAGTGATCAACTGCTTAGGAGACTGGACAGAGCTACAACAGCTCTGCTCGAGCCTCCGTACTGACAGGAAATGCTGTGATGTCACTTGTGATATCACTACAATCCTTATGTAAACACTATTCAGAAGCATAGTGTTTACATTTGTTTCTACAGTGGGCCTAGTGCTGGATGATGGCTGTCACTGACATCTGTCAGTTCCAGTCTGTACCCCCATAGGGACCTGCAAGAGCTGCTGATTTCATTTTAAAACAGTCCTGGGATGAATAGTGACTCTTCCATTGCTGTTTTAAAATGGCGATGGGGACTCAAGTAGTTAAATAACATTTTAACCCCTTATTAACCAGTGTGAGTCCTAATTAACTCCATCTTACCTTCTCTTCTAAGATATTAGGATTGCATTTTTATATTTTTCCCTATTCATATTTAAACTTATTTCATGCCTATTCATTTTGTTTGTGGTTTTTTTTTTTTGTGGCTCTCAAAAAATAAATATGCACAATGTTTAAAAAGAAAAACTCCTTTTTTAATTTGTAAAAAACTTTGCAATGCTTTGTGCCAGAATCATAATCTTTAGTCATTATAAACAGGACACATTATATTGTAAAATGTATATTTTTATCTACAGTAACATTAATTGTAAAATAACACTGATTAAGGTAGAAGTGTAATTATGTATTTTTATTTATATTTTATGTCTAAAGATTGCATAGAAAAAAATACTTTTTGCAATAACATATCACCAAAAAAAAAGTTTTGCCTTTCTCAAAAAACAATGTATGTATTACTTTATCTTAAGTTATAAAAAAACATTAAAATGTGTGTTTCTGTACATGCATATTTACCGTATATTCAGTTATAAAGTCTTTCTACGATAGTAAAAGATTGCTTTTGTTTTTCAGATATACAAAACCATTAACCTTTGCTGACTGTATTGGGGATGAGTTCCCACTTGGATGGGAAGAGGCCTATGATGCTCAAGTTGGGGTATACTACGTTGACCATAACAATCGTAAGTTTTTGTGACCTATTATGCATAATCCATTAGTGTACCCATTGCTGAAATGAGTACCGCACAATGTCAATAGTGTAAATAGTTGTAAAAATAATTAAGTAATATTTGGACTTAAAGAGGAATTAGACCCACTCATGTAGAAAATGTTAATGCAGTGTGTGTGTGTGTGTGTGTATATATATATATATAAATATGTATGTAGATTATTATAACGCTAAATAGAAACCCCCTTCCAAAGTGCTATGTGTTAACTTCAACAAACAGTATAACCTTGCACCAATATGATATTCAGCAGGCACTAATAGTACTAGATTAACCTGTTTTGATTTCAAATGCAATTAGGTATGTACCGGGCTGTCCTAAATAATAAGACAAGTATCATGTAGAATGTGAACAAGCTACAAAACTAAACATAAACAATATATAAATACCATTAACTTATAAATACAACCAACTTGATTATATATATGAAACAACATGTGCATCAAAAGAAGGAGATTCCATCCACAACCCCAGCGTATATATATTTATATTTTAGTACAAAAATGATTCCAAAAAGAAATAGCCACAAATAATCTGGAGTCGTTCCACCACCAGATGATGGCCATCATGTAAACACCCAATAGAGAGCTGCTCACATTGACCTGAACAATAGGTCCCCCTCTGTTGTAGAGCCAGGCAGGGATCTACCCTTAATGTAGTCCATTGGTTAAAATTCTCCTATCCCACCACACACATTCCCAGAAAGCCAAATGCCATATTAACTCAGCCCAAAATGAGAAGCAATGCAGACCAAAGTGTGCACTGTAAAAAAATATTAAACCTTAACCATGTAAGCTGAACCAGCTCCAGTTTTCCTTCGGTTGCTCCACCCATCGGGACATGGATTTTTTCCCCACTATTTATTTATTTACTTTACATACTGTTGTTGTTATGTATTGACACATCTTTTTTATATATGTTTTATATATTGGTGATTCCTGACACTGTGAAATATTGTTGCACTTTAATTTGTATGTTATTGATGCACTTTTATAAATTACTTCTTTATTTATATTTATAGGGACACTTTGCAATGTATTAGTGTTATAGTGCTGATACTTTTATATATTTTACAACTCTAAGTAGTAGTGTGTCTTTAGAAGTGTTTAATTGTTATTTGTTACTATTATTGACAGGATGCAGGCAACTTATGTTAATAGTTAAATTGCACGAACCACATAAAATCGCAAAAGGGCTGCAACCAGTTTTATAAATGAGTTCAATGTGATAGAGGCTTATATGCTTGATGAGCAATTTATTTGCTAAACATTGTGTGGGCATGTGCTATATTTCCTTTATCCACCAAACCATCTCGCCCTGTATTCTGCTGTGCATTCCATACCACAATATTTTTGTGTTTTGTAATAATCATGTTTTGATGTTTTGATGTCTGTATATGCCCACTGTCAGACCTGTGTAAGCATACATTAAAATAAGGGGGGTATATAATGTGCCTAATATGTCAAATTTAAATGTATAATAAAGGTATCAGCTAGGCAAACTATTTTGAGTTTTCAATTTATTAAAAGCCTTAATAATTTTTGTTTTTTAGTTCAAGGAATGGCTAAAACCTGTCTTTTTTTTTCTTTTTTTTAATGTCTGTGTTATGTTTGGGGGATTTCCCTTTCTGTCACAACAACAGACAATGAGAGGAAATCTTTCCAAAGTGAAAGGAGGTTCCCCACTTAGACAGGTGCCACCATTAAAAAATATCCCTTCTAGTCTCTGTGACAATTGTTAAATTGTGGATTTCCCCAGTGGCATATCTGGCCCAGGGGAGGGTAATTATTTATAAAATCCCCTCCGAGCATCAAAATTATTTTCAGTAATCATAAAATTAAACATCATGATTGCTAGGGAGTAGAATTAGCTGGTGCATAGCAGTAGCTGTTAGTACAGTTCTTAACAAATATTGATCTTAACAAATCAATTTGCCCTACTTGCTGGAGCTCAGAGACTATCTCCTACATTGTTAGCAACATATGAAAATAGGAGGCCTTGAAAGTATTAAGAACAATGTGGTGCGCATAACTCGCAGGCTGCAGTAAAACTAGAAGTGTGGCCGTGTTATTTCACAGAGCATCTCTTGTGTGGAGAAAAATAAGCCCCAGCAATTGTGTAATTGGCAGTAATAGTAACCGCCGCATGGTTATAAGCAGCTGCAATAATTTCCTCTTCATTGGTGGTCATTGGCTGGTAGTAAAAATATCTTACTTTCCCCAGCGTTGGTGATCAGTGGCTGGCTGTAACAATCTCACCCTCCCCCACCACTGGTGTTCGATGTACTTGCCTGAACACAAGCTCCAGTGTCCCTGTCGAGACTGGACTATAGTTCAACTGTTTGGTGGAAATCACACCACCTGACAGTACTGGATTCTTTCAGTGCTGAGTGCTGGAATGGAAAGAGCTTTATAGCACCTTGCTCACCACTGCCACTCTGCATGTTGCCAACGGCTGCACTGGGCTCACTCTAAGTTGTGGTACCCCCCCAGGTACTGGATTTCTCATAACTTTTTGCCACAGTTACACTAGCCACCAGGAAAAATAGGGCAAATCTCTCCAGTGGGAATGCTCTATACATCAGTGACAATTATAGGATGAAAGACGAGAGGCTTTATGTAAAATCAGTACAGTTTGTGTTAGAAAATGCGTTTAGATTACGAATTTTCAGCTATGAAGCAGTGGTTAATTCAACACGCAGTGAAAATTGTTTTTGTAATTCTTTTTTTTTCCATTAAAAGAAAATGGATGTTGATTTAATAAGGTAATTTCCTGTCCATATTTAGTGAGTTTTTGTGTTAAGTGGTGAGAGCTAGTTGGATAGTAATGGCTTTATTTTCTATGAGCTTGGTCATCCTCTTCCTTGCTATTATGGCTTGAAATAAGATTACAGAAATAAGATAACATTGGAGATGACAGAAGGGTTTTCGGGCATATCCCTTTGCAGCAAGAGTCCAGAGGCCGGTTTTGGATGTTGTTCGCGGTATACTGAGACCGCTGCAGCCGGGACGGATCCCGACATTAATGTTGAGATCCACCCAGCTGCGTGAGTGACAGCTGGCTCTGCCTATCTAGAGGCAAAGCCAGCTGTACCCGCCCCCTCCCCCGTCCGTTCCTTTACTCAGCGCTGTAGGGACAGCCGAACGCTTGTATGTAACAGCCGGTAATGGCTGTTCAAATTGCCAGTGGGTTTCTGCCTGTGTGCGCGATCACGTACATATACATCTACCCGTCGGGAAGCATCTGCTGTCCGCCCCTATTTTTACAATGGGCGGATGGCAAGGGGTTAAAGATTATCACATTAAAGCAAGTGTTTTTCATGGAAAATAAATATATATTTGGGATGCATCGAAATTTCGGCCTCCGAAACATACTTTGGTCAAAATGTCGAAAGTACCATATTTCGGCCGAAATTGTGGTGCATCCATAGTTGCCTTCCTGCCCACTGGGCAGTGCTCTGTGTCCCCTCTGACACAGAGCAGCGTCCAGCAGGGAGGAGAGAAACTGTCAGGAGCCTGAGTGTGTCAGGAAGCCAGGGACATCACCTCCCCCCGAGGCCAGAGGGTACGACGTAGGGTACAGACCTCCCTTCCACCTAGCAGACCCACGGACCCCCGGCAGCTACTGCGCATTACACAGGCTGCGCACGCAGCCCGGGGACGTGCGCGCAACACGCATGCGCCTGTTTAGGCTTCAGATGGGGGCTTTGCTGGGGGAGGATCCCCAGCCCACACACACCTTTCGCCTGCCATTGGCCCTCAGGAAGGGGCGGACCCACATCCCCTGGCTATAAAAACTTGGTCAGAGCCCTGGCTCAGTGCTGAGTTATTCCACCTTATGGTGTGACACACAAAGCATCCTATTTGCTTTGCTACTCGTTTACTGAACTTCCTGCTGACTTCCCGTGTACCGACCTTGGACCGGCCACCGTCTCTGACCCTTTGCTACCCGCCTCGACCTCGGATCTTGCTCGACTACTCCTTTGGATTATCCCTTGGTATCTCGCTTTCGGATCTCTTAGGTCGCTACCTGCCAGGAGGAGAGCGCTGTCATAGGAGGCCGAGCTCTCCTCCTGCAGTGGTCCGCTCGGCCTCCCGTCACAGGGAAACGCTCAGGATGGAGAGCGATGTGGCGGAGGAGATGGCTGTCACGGTAGGCCAAGCTGGTGGCGCTGGGAGGACTCCGCTGTCAGACGTGTCACAGAAGGCTGAGCTCTTCTCTTGCACCGCCGGCTCAGCCTCATGTGACACCCAGGAGTCAGGATTGAGAGCGCTTATAAGCACTCAGGGATCAGCTGATAGCTGAGTACTTGTATATAATTGAGGACATAGTATATTTACTGTGTTCCCAATTATCAATGAACAGGAAGTGCTATGCATCACTTCCTGTTCATTCACGATTGTGGACATAGTAGCTCATAATATATCCACAATTGACACAATTGGTACAATTGACAGGAACACTCTGTATTTATATATATATATATATATAGACATACACACACATATACATACACACACATACAAACACACTTAATAAGCTTGCAATATATTACTTGCTTGCGATACTTTACTTGCATTGTTTTTGGGGGGTTTTTGGCAGTGAATCCCCAGACTTCAGATATACAGTGAAGCAAAAGCATAAACAAAACAGGACCGGAATACTAAAGATCCCCTATTCTACTCCAAAATTAAAATATAAATGGTTTGGCCGAAGATGCAACTAAATAAATCCTTGCCACTCAAGTCTTCAAAATCTGGCTTTTCAGAGTGGTAGCAGCAGCAAAGCAACACATTAATGACATTTAGGGCTCATACACAGCAGCGTGTTGTGATAATGCACATTAATGGTTGCTCTCTACAATACTGGTGGGTGATCTTACCTTCAGTTTTTATTCATATGGCTTAAACCACTTTACAAAACTAAAAAACCGTTGCTGTAACTCAGTGGTGTACCTAGCATACTGGACATCCAGGGTGGATTATTTTTTTTAACAATCTCCCCAAGCTCCTCTATCCAAGTTATTTTTAGTAATCATGAAATGTGATACATACTAATGGTGGGCAGAAAAATTGAAACGGTAAAGATTGTCTTTATCTGAATGTTTCTAAATAATTATGTTGGTAAAAAAAAATCAATTTGAAGATTTTTACCAGTGGCAGGGCGAAAAAAGGGAAAAATATCCGTGTGCTAAATAAAATAAAATGTACGGCTTTAATAGTGGTGCACCATGTAGAAACGTGAGGAATGTTATGGCATGCTAAATAGAATTAAATTCATACAGAAACCAAAAACAAGCTCAGTCATGAAGGGGTTAATAGTGGCACACATAGTCCACCATAGTGAAACATAGGGATAATAGTGGTGTGCTTTAATAGTGACAGACCTGCAGAGAAGGAAGGTAAAGTAATATGATTAAGTTCTAGTTGAGCTTTAAATAGTTTTCCACTTAAAACTAAATATCCACCTAAGACTAGAACAAGTAACATTGTCACTGTTAATGGAAGTGGAAAAATAATGACACTACTGGCAGGATTGAGATGTAATAAAACATTACAGGTGGGCATCAAAAATTGCTGTGTTAATGCTATTGACAGATTGCAGCATATTTGTCACCTTTGATTTTACCCATAGTTCTACTTTAAATAATTATTGCTCTTGGAAATGCATTGCACTTCCAGAATAGAATCCTCCAAGTGCTCCCTTCCTTACCGCAATTACATACTTAATAGGACCATCTTTAGAATGGCAGTCTGCTGCAAGGTTGACATCCTATGACCAATATGTTCTTAAGACTGTTAATGCCTGCTCACACAATCCCCATAGATTTTACTGGAACTAAAATAAATGAAACATTCAAACTCAACATGCACTACCTTATCATGTCAGCATTTTAAATATAAACGTTGTTTTTGAAAAAAAACAGCATTTCACAAATCTGTTTAACATTAATCTAGGTAAATTTAAATTAGAAAAGTTAATATCATAGAATCAAGAATCAAGTTCAGTGGGATCTATAGGCTCAAAACTGTTTCCCCTAAAGACTGAAGATATTTCTAGGGAGGATACTATAGACCCAATATGAAATTGGGTTGTTGGTAAAGTGCTCAGATTGATTTTTCTGGGACCATGATTATGATAGGGTGATGGTAATGAAGAAATACCATAACTATGTATTTTTGTTCTCCATTGTGTCTTCAATACTGATACTGAGAGAACATATTCAATTATATCAGATGTCCGGCTACTGGAAACTCATACAGCTAGCTGCATTTTGAAATGAATATGTAAAAGCAAACAATGAGCCAGATTATTAGTGATACCTGTGCTGCCATATGGTGGATTCTAGAAGAAACCTCCCTACCAAGGCACAAGGGAAGGTGATAGCAAAAGAATTTTAGCAAAAAAAAACATGTTTGATTGTTTTGGTGACAGGAACCGTATTAGAAGGATTAAACCAGTTGCCAGTGGTAGACAGTATTTTATTTACAAAATATTTTTCTATTGTGCTTTTGGTCGTTGCTGATGGAAGTTATGAACATTGTAACAGCAACACTGTCAATTTGGACAGTGCTGTCAAAATGGGTGTCTCAATTTGCCAGAAGACAGCCCTTTACCTGGCTCTGATTCTCCAAATGCATCCTATGTACTGTGGCAGATGATGCCTTTACAATAGGAGAGCATTTAATGAAGCCATTCTCTCACAGAGGTCTCAGTAGAACAAGGAAGCTTGTTGAATGCACCTTTAATGTTCTTGCCAATAATGGAGAATCATGGCTGAAACCAATACATTATAAATGTATAAAATGAATGCAATATTGTTAAAACAGCTTGTGATAAGTTTCATTTTGTATCTTCTGCATGGAATTTTAGAAGTCAGCATGGCATTTTTTTTCTTTTACAAATCTGTATTCTAATGTAATACATCTATAATGTAATAAATCATCACCAAAAATGTTTTATTTAGCTTGTGTGAATCCTAATTAAAAAAAAAAGTATATCTACTTCAGGAGGCTGCATTATTTTTTATAGATGCAAAAAAAATACCTGTTGATCATGCCACAAATTGTGTATGCTGGTAACTTCCTGTGAACTGAATCTCAAAAAATGTTATTGGACTTCCTACAAAACTACAGAACACCTCTCTCTGTGTTTTGGAGAGGGCGGAGGTGTTTGTAGTCTAAATCAGGAAAGCAGCCTATGGTGGTAATGCTGCTTCTGCATAGGTACAGTACAGTGAATGAGAATTGTCACCATAGGACAGGACTGTACTTCTGGCAGGATTAACAGATAACAGAAAATAAAGGGGAAAAGCCAAATTCAGCCAAAAATAGGAAAACTGATGCAGCCACCCCATCTAAGAACTAGTAAGCTAAATGTATAAATTGTTTATTCTTGGGTTTAGATATTCGTTACATGTATAAAAAATATTTTCATTATTTTAAGTGAGGTACCTCTATCATGCTTATATAATTGTCTAATTAAGCAGATTGAATTACCCAGTGGGGCACTAAAATGCTTACAAGTGTCTAGCTTTTATTACTTTATTTTTTTACTCTCTCAAAATATAAATATAGTATATAGCTCCCATGTGTCCCTTTTGTAGATTTTACATTAGTTTATGTCTTGTTGAGAACTTTTTTATCAAACCAGAAGAGACCATATCCCACCAATAGGGTAAAAGCTAAGAAAATTTAATCTAATTTGAGAAATGCTGATACTAATTAGAAGTATTTTTATTTATCATTATTATTACTATTATTATTATTCAGGCCACATGGTTCCCCTCTCTTGCTTTCTTCAAACTCTTCACCCTTTTGTGAATAACCCTCTATATATTTTCTGAAAGCAGAGAACCCATAGAATAGAATGTTGGTCATTGCAATGTTTTATGCCGCACAATATTCGTGCAGCTGTTCATCAAATCCTTAATTTTAAGTAAAAAATACACTCTAATTTTTGTGCACACAAACACAATAAAATCTCCACATTTTCTGTAAAATATAAAAGATGAAACGGAGTCAAGTAAATAGATACAAAATATGTCAAGACTTAAAATTGCATGTGCCCATTAAAAGGTGACAAACTACAATACCAAAAAGTGTCCTTAAGCAAAACTTTAAATACTTTGCCAGCTCATAGTGGTGTTAAAATCACTTCTTTGAGAGAGCATGAAGGCGGCTCTACAAACGGTAAACAGCTGTGAATTTGTTTACATTTTGTTACTATCACACCATAATCTTTACGTTACATTTTTAGAAAAAATTAAAGTAGCATGTCGCTAGCAATACATTATGCCATTGTGTTTTGTTGCACATGGACCCGAAAAAAAGTTACAAATCAAAATTTAAATTATTGGGAACCAGGGAAATGTGTAAAGATAATAAATCCAAAAGTTAATATCCAAACAATCAGTCCACAGCAAAAGTCCAATCCTTATTAGTGAAAATGTGAATTACTTTTTCAAGTGAAAAAAAGGGAAACAGAAAAAAAATAACTTTCTCCAAGTCCAATAAAGTCCAGATGCAACAAATTAAATCTAAAAACCAAGGAAACCCTCATGGTGCAGTATTAAAAATTTTATTCGGAATAAAATGTTTAATACTGCACCATGAGGGTTTCCTTTTTGCCTTTTCAATATCATGGAATATCGGTAATGAGCGTGGTGGAAGGAGCAAATTACGAAGGGGGAGGACGCTGACGCTTTCCTTGATTTTTTTAATAACATTCAGAAATTCTTTGTGGGGGGGGTGTGGGTGTCTTTTTGATTGCACGGAGGAGCACCATCAGATTGGAACACTGATTAGTTTGACATTTAATTTTTTGCATCTGCACTTTATTGGACTTGGAGAAAGTTGTTTTTTCTTTTTCCCTTTTTTTCACTTGAAAAAGTTGTTCACATTTTCACTAATAAGGATTGGACTTTTGCTGTGGACTGATTGTTTTGAACTTTTGGATTTATTATCTTTACACATTGGTTTATAGCGCTGTACAGTTTATTTAGGATATCATAAACAGTTGCCATACTTTTTTTTTCTTTGTTGCATTTAATTGCTCCTAATCTGCTATAGACTCTGCAACGACTTCCTGAATACGTGCATGCACTACAGCGATTGCTGCATGGCATTTCTCGGGGTGGGTGTCAGTGATCCATGCCTATGTAGTATGTATTTAAATGGCTGCTTGTATTCTCTTTTAAAAACTAAAAGTGTGATGGTAACGCAAGAGCACAATTGCGAAACAGTGACTGGACATTGTCATCCTATCCAGAAAGCAATGACAGCTGCAGATATAAAAATATAAAAAATTACTTTTGAAATCCATTTTGACATGTTAGTTTTAGAGACATATTAGTAATTGGGTTTACAGTTGCATCATTTTTACCAGGCTAAATTTCTAACAACATTTGCAAACTTTTGCTTCCTCTGTGTCTGTTGCAACATGAAAAAAGAGGTGGGTCTTCTAGGTTATTGGTAAACTAGGATCTGCTGAAAAGTGCTCAGTTCAGATGTGTTGTGTAACATAGATTATATAACAAAAGTCAATCCGTGCAATTATTTTGCTTTCCATTACTAATATGATATGTTTAATAGTGTCAATCCACTAAGGGGCTGGCATTAATGTCAGCCAGAAATGCACTATATTCTGTACAAAGTGTAACTCTACCCAAAACATTATTTTTTGTCATTTTGGATAGAGTGCAGAGCGCAGATTTTAATGCTGTCCTATTTTTCTGTATGGAAAAGTGCTACAGTTATTGGATAATTCTCTCTTGGAAAGTCTACAGTATTTAATATCCAGGATGTTTGCCCATTTCATTGCAGAAACCACACAGATAGAAGATCCTCGAGTGCAATGGAGAAGACAACAGGAGCACATGTTAAAGGACTATCTGGTGCTTGCTCAGGAAGCTCTAGATGCTCAAAAAGAGATTTACCAAGTCAAACAGCAAAGGCTTGAACTCGCCCAGCAAGAATACAGGCAGCTGCACGATTTTTGGAAACATAAGCTTGGATCTCAACCAAGTTGTAAGTATTTGGCCAATAATAATGCTACATGTGACATTGCGTGCTCCTAGTAAAACCTGAGCGCTCAGCCTCCATACACCGTGCTGGTACAATGGTTTTAATGCCCTGCATTGATAGCACACAGGAGAGTCGATAATAGCTGTCTCACGCAAAGCCCTGGCCCTCCAGTACCCCCTCTTCCCTAAACAGTCCACTAATAAACAGCGCCCACATTCCCTTAGCAGTTCTATCGTATAAGTGATCGTATAAGTTTATTACTTTTAAAGAAATTCTGATTTTTGCATGAAATAATTGTATATTTTGCATATACATTTTGCACAATCATAAAGTGGCTTAAAGTAGTATTAAAGCCTGGGTGTTTTTATCTTAATGCATTCTGTGCATTACGGTGAACACCTCCCAGTACCTTTTTCTCTCCCCTCACACACTTCCCTGTGTAACCGCTGTCACCGCCGCTGGGCCTGAAACGGTCCTCTGTTCCGCGAACTGTTTTCTTTATAGCCTGCATTTTCAACTTCATTACTGAAATATGCAGTCGTTAATGAGATAAATTGGGTACAATTTAAAGGAGCCACCTCCACAAATATTTGTAAAAACCATCATACTTGGCTGTTAATTTAATTTGTATACAGGGGTGTGGAAATTTTTGAAAAAACTACTTGTCCAAGGGCTAAAGTGGGGGCCAAACCTACTTTTACTTCATAACAATCTATTTGTCCTGATACAAAAAAAAATAGTTTTAATTAAAACTAGGGATGCACCAATAGCGGCTTTTGTACCGATATTTTGCTTTCGGTACTCACCGAGTATCTGTGCTTCCGTTTGCATGGAGCAGGCTTCCCGGGCAATCAGGAAGCCGGGCAGCGGGTAATGAGATGCTACCCGGCTTCCTGACTTCCAGGGAAGCCGACTCCATGTTGTTTGGCCAGCTTGATTGTGAATGGCTTGGAAGCCGGTTTCCCGGCCAATTGGCTTTGAGCCAGCTTCCTGGCCAATCAGGAAAGCGGGCAGCGAGTAATGACCTGATTGGCCAGGAAGCCGGCTCGATGCTGATTGGCTGGGAAGCTGGCACCATGTTCCCCTACGGCACTGCCGGTCAGAGGAAAATCTTCCTCTGACCAGAAGTTCCGGTATTGGAGAAGATATCGAGCATTTGGCCGAGTACAAGTACTTGCCCAAATACTCTGTATCTGTGCATCCCTAATCAAAACTGTATTGGTCTGTGCTAAATAGCGCTTCTCATTGGTCACCTGTACCGGCGGAGGGTAAGGACTGTTTGGCGAAAGGTAAGTATAGCCGGGGGATAGGGAGTTTTGGGAGAGACGGGGGCCAGATTTGATCGGGTAATTCCATTTTCCCATATTACCTGGGAAAGTGAACTTGCCCTTTAATGCACATTGTGCGTGTAAGAGAGTTCTGCTGCCTCGCTACCACAATATGGCACAGTGAAATGGCGGCAGCACTCAACGCACACACACAATGTCCTATGCGTGCGTTTATTTGCATGCAGATGGCGGGGGCATCGGGGTTGGTTTTCATTTTTTTTATTTTTTACATTGTCACTTTTTTTTAATATAATAATTTTTTACTTTTTCATAACCTTTTTTTTATTTTTTACTTCCCCCCCCACCTAATTTTATTCCTATCACATGGGGATTTAAAATCCTCTAAGTGATAGTTTGGAGGTGACAGGTTCTCTTTATGGAACCTGCCCTCCATCACAGAACTGATGTGCTGTTCCTGACAGCTGAGACAGGTGGCGCTGTGATCACAGTGCCACGGTCTCAGTGATAACACAGAGCAGACGCAAAATGGACGTTTTTCGTCTGCTCTATGGTGACCTCATGTTCCGTGGTCTCGGGTCCGCCATTGGGAAAGTGAACTTGCCCTTTAATGCACATTGTGCGTGTGGGAGAGTTCTGCTGCCTTGCTACCACAATACGGCAAAGTGAAATGGGGGCAGCACTCAACGCACACACAATGTCCTATGCGTGCGTTTATTCGCATGCAGATAGCGGGGGTTTTTTTTTTACATTGTCACTTTTTTTTAAATATTATTTTGTACCTTTTCATAACTTTTTAAACCTCCCCTCCCCCCCCACCTCATTTTATTCCTATCACACAGGGATTTAAAATCCTCTAAGTGATAGTTTGGAGGTGACAGGTTCTTTTTATGGAACCTGCCCTCCAACACAGAACTGATGTTCTGTGTAGTTCCTGACAGCTGGGACAGGTGGCGCTGTGATCACAGCGCACCCTGTCTCAGTGATAACACAGAGCAGACGAAAAACCTCAGTTTTTTCGTCTGCTCTATGGTGAGCTCATGTTCCGTGGTTTCGGGTCCGCTAGAGGTGTGTGGACAGAATAGCCCCTCTCGTTTCATACAGGTGACCAGATCACTTGAATACGAGCGGCGGCTCCACACTGTACACTTGGCTCTGCTTGTCCGGAGCGGGGCTAAGTGTACAAACAAACTACTCGCCCGGCGCCCGAAACTGCATGTCCCGGGCGTCAGGCGATAGGAATTCCAAACCCCTGGTATATGAAATTAAAATGCATGCTTTGAAGTTATGTTTGAAAGATGGATTTATAAACCCCATAAAACATTTATTTCTTTCATTACAATTTTTTTTATAATTTCTCACTTGTAAATAAGCTTCTTGAAGACCTGGATGTTAAATCCCCTTCCCGTCCAAGCCATTTTTCAGTATTTAGCGCTGAAGTACTGTGACTAGCATTTATTCAGTCATGCAATGCTGCACTGAAATGTATTTTTTGACAAGCTCCCTATGTGATAGCAAATAGGATGTGAGAGGTCCTCTTGATGAAAACATTAGCGGCCTTTTAGACCCATAATGTCACCTCAGGATCTCAAAGCAGCTGGTAAAGCAGAGATCTAAAGCAGCTGGAGAAATGACAGGCTGAAACTGGAAGCGATGCAATAGGCATCGCTTGCAGGTTCAGTGTTTGGAGGGGAGATCAGTTGGTAAAAGTGTGCTGATCTGCCTCTCATCAAGCGGCAGAGACCCGCCGTGCCAGTCCCTGGCCGGAATGGGGGACAGCGGAGACCAAGAGAGCTGGCAGCAGAGGAGGGGGGATGCACACTCCCCAGCACCATACAAGTGATTGGGTGGCTATAATACAAGTCATTCTGAATTGAGAAAGCTGGTTAGATGACCAGTGGAACGTCTTCAAGAAAATACAGAAAGTCCAGTTGCCTTGACCTATTTTTTACAGATGTTTAAGGTGTTGAAACTTTTTGTTGTTTAACGCCCAACCGCCATCAGGAGTCAGCAGTCTGTTAACACTAAACAGTTAATTTTTTATGTACCTGAACTTATGTGGATTTTTTCCCCTTTTATTTTAGTGGCTTCAAGTTCCTCTTCTAATTCTAAATATGATCCTGAAATTCTGAAAGCTGAAATTACTACTGCAAAGTCCAGGGTATGTCCATGTATATATATATTTTTTTTTTTTAAGTCTATGACCATTTTAAACTGATACATTTACTGTACAGTTAAAATAAGTAGGGCTAATTTGTAAAGGAGTATTTTTATGTGTGTTTTTGTTACGAGCATTTAAGCAGTCAAGCTTAGGTAAATGTTTGTATTATATTCTCTTGATTTGATCATCTAAACTGAGCACAAACCAGTGTTACAAAATTATACTCTTAGTACTATTAATAAGGCATTATTTCACAGGAAATATATAGAATCTGTTTCCAAATCCCTTGAGGCTTAGGTCTCTGAATATTGGGTATTTATTTAACTTGGTTACCTGCAGAATATGGTCAGTCTGCACAAAACTCTTATTTAAAGGAGAAATATGACCTAACCCTTTTGGCCATAGTTCTCTTCAGGGTCACAGGAGGACATATACTAATGTCCTCCTGTGACCCAAAACCCAGTATATAGCGGGCTAATGCCCTCTATATGCTGAGAGCGCAGGGCTGCGGATCCCAACAATACTGTTGACATCTAGAAGCAGAGCCAGCTGTGTCCACCCCTCCCCCATCTGTTCCTTCAGTCAGCCCTAGAGAAACAGAGCGGGGGGTGGGGAATCCCTGCGTCAGTCACCGCTCTGCAGGGAAAGGATTGGGAAGTCAGCGATCGGTGGTATGTGTGCGCTGACTTCGTGATCAATAGAGCCGACCTGTGACAGGTAAAAAGGTAAGATCAAATGACATAGGCCCCATAACAAATTAACAGGGAAAGTTGGCTACAAGTAAAGTAACAGGGAGAAGGCAGATGTATTAAATACATTCTTATCTTCAGTTTTTACAGATGAAAGGACAGGGTTAATGAAAAAATAAAACAGTAATGCTAAAAACCGTGTACTGAAGGCACCTTGGTGTCTGACAGAAACTAGAAAACTGAATGAGAACAAATCTGCAGGACCAGATGGCTTACACCCGTGAATGCTCAAAGAGCTTAAACAAGTGATAGCCTGATCATTGTTCCTAATTTTTAAGGAAGTCGTAATGACTGGAATGGTACAGATCAATTGGTGAAAAGCGAATGTGGTATGGATATTCACAAATGGGGCCAGATAACTATAGCCCAGTCAGCCGAACATCAGTGGTATGCAAGGTATTGGAAGGAATGATAGGGGACTATATACAAGAATTTGCCTGTGCCATAATGGTGCCATAAATAATCCCTCAGGGGCAGGGCCCTCCTTACCATCTTGTCTTGAATTGTATTGTGATTGAAATGTCTGCCCTATATTGTAAAGCGCTGTCCAAACTGTTGGCGCTATATAAATCCTGTATAATAATAATAATAAATACCAACCAGCATGGATTTATGATTTTACCATTCTTGTCAAACCAGCCTATTAACATTCTATGAGGATTGGAGCAATAATTCAGACAGAGGTAGGCCAGCAGACAAAGTGTGTCTAAAGTTTGCTAAAGCATTTGATTCAGTACTCCACAAACTCATAATTCACAAATTAAAGTGACACTAAATTTAGGAGTTACATTTTAAAAATGCAATCAAGCACCCTTTAACAAACATGTATCATAGGGCTTGTTCACACCAAATGCAGACCAGATCTGCATGAGTTTCTGCACACACAGTGAAGTGGGTTTTGCCATGTTTCTTACCGTGTTTTTGATGCGTTCCCGGCCGTTTTTGGTTAAAAAAAACACATTTTTTTTTACGTTTAAATTGGGCTTTCAGTGCGTTCCAGGGCGTTTGCATGTGTTTTTGATGCATTCCAGAGGAGGTAGAATAGGGCTTGCTGCAGTTTTTTTTACATGCTCTGGAACTGAACGCTGCGGTGTGAACTAGAGGCCAAAATACCATTGGAATACATTGGACGCAGTTTTGATACGGTCTGTAACTGCTCTGCTCTGCTCCTGGAACGCATTTGGTGTGAACAAGGCCTCATGTGTGTATCACTCAGCTGTAGATCCTGAAATCATCTCTGAATTCATGATGACACTGTACTTCCTTCTGGAGGGTGGCTACTTTTGTTCCCCATGGTCCCTGTGTGTGTGTGTTATAAAGTAGCCACCATTCCAAGCTCACTTCTGTGACAGTCTACAATCTTAATACAAATTAGTAATCTAAACGTGAAATTGTAGTCCATCATGAGAGCAAGCTTGGAGTAGTGGCTACTTTACAACACATGAGTTCACAAATAGTCTTCCTGAGGTTGTTTACGCCTAAAATAAGAATAAAAAGCAAAACATTTGTGTTCCTGTATTTATTTTGCATATATTATTTTGGAATATAAGATTAACTTCCAAGGTACAGTAAATACCTCACAGATCCTCCAATAAAATGACTGTATTCCTTATGTTGGTTTTTGCTAACAGATAAGTTAAACCATTTTTGACACTTTATGACATACCCAAATGCAGGTAAACAAACTGAAGAGAGAAGTAGTCTATATGCAGCAAGAACTACAATACAAGGAAAATGGCTATCAAACACTTCGTCAGTAAGTTTTATGTGTTTACATTTTACTTAATGCAATTACTGATCAGCAGCAAAAGAACACCAGTTGGCGGTAGGTAATTAATTTGCAGCCCTCATAGTAGCCTAATCAGACTCTTTTACATAGCTACTAACATATTTTGCACCAGTATAGTAACTGATTCATTTGGGAGTATGGGAATGTCTCTATTGTCGGAACTCAGTTGGGTCTTGGGGATTCAAGTGGGGCCTCCCATTGAGAAACATGAAGCATTTGCCAGCTAATTTTATTTATTATCTGGGTGTGGAGTACAGCCAGTCTGGTCTTTTGTGAAACTTTATTGCAGGTCAATGTGTAGCGGGCATAATAAGCATTAGGATGTTGGTTTTTGTTAGCCAGCAGTTCCAGGAGGAATGTTCAGTCTTTACCACACTGATCCTCTCTCAAAAAAGGGGCTGAGGAAGCTTTGCACAAACAGAGGTTTCTGTATATTCTGTGTACAAATTGAATTTTAAGTGTTTCCCTAGCTCTCAGCGATCACCTCTGGAGAAGTTGCTCCAAATATTGACAGGGCTATTCAGAAAAGGGTGAAGAGTTTGGATAAGGCAGGAGAAGTGAACAATCTAGGACAACATAGCTGAACGGGAAAGTGAGTTGAATTGGAGAATTTTTCCAAATCAGCTATTTTGGCCTAGATTGTTAACTTCTCCTGGCTTCTCCAAACTCTTCACCCTTTTGTGAGTAACCCTGTTCATTTTGCCTGACAAAAGAAAAAAGTTTAAAAAAAATTAGCATTAGGCTGTGTGTACCTGGGTGATTTTTAATCGCACAATAACGTTGTGAGAGAATGAAATGTTATGTTTGTGCGATTACACACAATTGTAATGAACAGTTTTGCACCATTTTACAAGCATTTTTTTCCCATAAAGTATGCAAAAGACATAAGTTCATGCATCCTGTTATTTACTGTAGGTAATAGAGGGGCTGATTTACTTAAGGCAAATAGGCTGTTCACTTTGCAAGGGAATTTTCAGTTGGCTGGGAATATTTCCCCTTAGTTTAGTAAGCATATAAAAAGCATACATCATCCCTTTTACTCCCTTCTCATCAACCTCTCTGAAATCACTTTGGCTCTTTTTATCAAAGAGCCTTTATGTTGCTGTTGTATACGTGCCCGTTCTCCCCCTGCGGTATTTTCTTATGTCTATCCTGTAACTACTACACCTTCTATCCTATGCCCATCTTTACTACACCTTTTCCCAATATTTGCTATTATACCTAGGGTTGCAACAACTAATCGATTAAATCGATTATAATCAATGAGAATCGTTGTCAATAATTCTGATTATCGATTAGTTGGTTCGATTAGTTGAATCCACAGCCGCTGCCCCCCGCCTGTATCGGCAGAGGGGACACAGACCACTGCAGCCGGCACCAGTGGGGGAATGCAGAGGTACAGCGGTGCATCCCCCGCTCTTCCGCTGGTGCCCCCCGTTCCTCCGCTGCTGCCCATGTGCCTTCGCTGTTGCCCCTATGCCTCTGCTGCTCCCCTGTGCCCCTTCTTCTGCCGGCTGTAGAAAACAAGCATCAGGTCTCCCATCAGCGGCTGGAAGCATTGCTATTGGCTATTTTAACTTGCTTTCTCCTTCAGTTCCCTCCTCTGATGATTGACAGCAGGCAGTGGTCAGGTGCAGTAGCCAGCCTGCTATTGCAATTTAAAATAGTGTCTTTTGCTCCCAGCCACTGCCTGCTGTGTTGAAATTCAGCTGCCTTAGCAGGCAGTTGTCATTCCCCAGTGGAGTGGAAAGGTGTCACTAAGGGTCACATTAAAGAGAACCTGTCACATCCAATGTGCTATCAAATAGGGGGCTTGTGAGCGCCCCCCTTTCCCCTCCATGTGATAGCAGAGGTAAAAAAATAAAATAAAGTTAAATAAAATTGAGGATACCCCACAAAAAAATGTAAAGTCCCCCAAACCTGCAAACGCACACATATTAACAAAGACACAAGTCGGGTGCACCCCGAAGATATGTATGATGTTTGCGCTACCCATGTTACGGAGTGAGAGCAATAATTCTTGGGCCAATATTCATAGCTAACTCTAAACTGATGATGGGGCTTTTATAATAATAAATTCCAGTATTCCAACATGATAACGACCCCCAAACACACCTCCAAGACGACCACTGCCTTGCTAAAGAAGCTGAGGGTAAAGGTGATGGACTGGCCAAGCATGTCTCCAGACCTAAACCCTATTGAGCATCTGTGGGGCATCCTCAAACGGAAGGTGGAGGAGCGCAAGGTCTCTAACATCTACCTGCTCTGTGATGTCGTCATGGAGGAGTGGAAGAGGACTCCAGTGGCAACCTGTGAAACTCTGGTGAACTCCATGCCCAAGAAGGTTAAGGCAGTGCTGGAAAATAATGGTGGCCACACAAAATATTGACACTTTGTGCCCAATCTGGACATTTTCACTTAGGGATGTACTCACTTTTGTTGCAAGCGGTTTAGACATTAATGGCTGTGTGTTGTGTTATTTTGAGGGGACAGCAAATGTACACTGATATACAAGCTGTACACTCACTACTTTACATTGTGGCAATGTGTCATTTCTTCTGCGTCGTCACATGAAATAATATAATAAAATATTAACAAACATGTGAAGGGTGTACTCACTTCTATAGTGGCAAGCGTAATTTTTGGTTTCCACCTGAAAATTCTGCTCGGGCATGTGCGTTGCTGTGCCATTAATTTCAATGGCATCCCAAACACCCCTCCTGCCCGCAATGTGATGACCTGCACTGGAACGCGCGGTACTGCAATGCCATACATTCCAGTGCGATGCAAGTGCAAAAATGTGCATGCCGTTTTATTCTGAAGTAAACTTTGTTTGTAACACTGCATTGGTGTGTTTTATTTTAAATAAAAGATGGTATTTGTTTTTTATCCGATTAATCAAAAAAATAATAATCCAACTAATTGATTATGAAAATAACTGTTAGTTGCAGCCCTAATTGTACCACATGCCTTCTGTCTGCCACTTGCTAACACAGTGACAGTCTCTGTTACTTTTTACCTTACCTTGCCTTACCTTTTTTCCTTCTCTAGCACTTTCAGATTCATATTTAGTCCCCTTCTCTCTCCTGCTGCCACTTCCGGGTTCCATGTGATTACTCTTCAGCCATTGGATGGCCACTGAGGATGTAACTCCTGTGCATGCCACAGAAGATACTTGGAGACATGCAGCATACAGTATACATAAAAGATAAAAAATTGCTGGTGAAAAGAGGGAGAATTATTTTGGCAGAAGAGACTTCTGCTCAAAATCTACACCACCCAGCATTTTTTTTACTTTCTCTTTAAGTAGAGCTACATTAGGTTCATCTTGTGCTAGCACAAAATCAGCACAGCACTGCATAAACATTACAGCGGACCACTACACTCAAAAATCAAATTCTACCAATGCATTCCTCTATGTATGATGATTAATAATAACAAAGACATGGCAGGTGTAAAATGCTGTGATTTTGAAATACTTACACTGGCAGAGCATTCCCTTCCTGCTTTGAAAAGGCAAAATGACTTAATTTTAAGTAATAGGAGAGCAAGTAATCTGCCCTTAGTAAACATGGCCCCTGTCAGAAGACTGGGGAAGAAAAGAGAAATAAGGTATGCAAAGAATGCAAAGCCAGCATTTATCTAGAAGTACAGTATGTGTTTGTAGATTGTCATTACTAAACATTTCTAAAGGTTTTTTGTTATTTTAAAGATATGGGTAAAGGTCCGCTTTAACGTTAAACGCTTAATTCAAAGAAGTTAAGACTGATATGTTTTGATTTCATTCCCTTTTACTGGGGCAATCACTCATATATATTCCAAAATGTTATGCACAATGTTGTCTTCTTTTGGTGTCAAGCTTTAAAAAATTAAGAAGAAAAAATGAGCAGCATGAATAGATGCAGTGGAAATTGACGTTTCAGTGAAGATCAAATAGAGAAGGAAGATTAAGACGGCTCTTTTTGATCTTGCTGTGATTGACATTTTATGCTCAGTAAGGCTTTATTGCTCAGAACAAGCCTTCCATGTATGTCTTATAGAACTACTGGAGTCGTTCCTGCATAAATACCTTGTGAATAATGTATCATATAGAATATCAGCATTATTTCCCAACTAGAGCCTAAAAAAATGCATCCTTGATAAACCTAATAAACAGCTATACTAAAATTTTACCATAATACTAGTTTCGCTCTAGGAAGCAATGATGAACTGATTGATGATGGCATCGGCCTGCTCCTGGCTTGACATTGTTGGAAAACCTCTCCCAGAATGTATATAGGGTAGGAGGAGACTTGGAGGGTCTTTTGGTCACCTCAACACAGGATATGGATATTGTGCATCTCTATCCCCAGTGTGTAGTGACAGGCCACTTGTGCATCTGCAGAGTGAAAGACTAAAGCTACCTGTTGTTTAATACAGAATCTCTTAACCAAGATATATGAGTACTGTACAGAGGGGTAAACACATTCCTGGCTATATAGTTGTATGAAGAATACTGAACGGAGGGGAGGGAAAATCTGCACCAGCAGCAACAATAAAAAGTTGACAGAGATTCTAACATTCCCCTACTCAAAGGAGAATTATGGGGGGGAGTGAAATACCCTCATCCCCATAATTACAGCCAATGTGTGACACTAAAGGTGTCACACGTCAGCTCTATTGATTGAAAACTGAAATTAAATTTATTGATAGTGTTTCACTGTATACTGTTTGCGCAACGTTAACCTGTTCATGCAAAGCCATTAGCCCTACTGCTTTTTAGTGGTCTATTAGTATCCTGTGTTGGTACTGTGTCACCTGTATGCCATTTGTGTATTGGCTTATGGTGACTTAGTCACGTGCAGCTGTTGACTCCTGCTGCTCTGCAGTTGGTCTGTTAGTAACCCAGTTGGTTATTTCTCACTAGTATACTGCATGCAGAGTGGCCTAGGATGATCCCTTCACAGACGGCCTTTAACTCGGCCGGCTTCGCAGTTGGTTCATGGGTGACCCTTGCTGGAAATGTCTCACTTGCCCACTGTTAGTGGGCCACGGCCACAATTCCCATTGCTGCTTCTGCATTGCAGTTGTTCCATTATTGCCCTTGTGAGTGTGTTTTCACTTTCATACTTTTTGGTATGATGGCTTGGGTCATGAATGGCCTAACTGCTTCCACTATATGGTGGGTCTGTACACTACCCTTGCAGATTCTGTCTCGCTTAATTAGTATTTTGTGTGGCAGCCTAAGGTGACCTATTCGCACATGGCCTTTACCCTCCCTTCTCTACAGGTGGTGTGACAGGGACTCTTGATGCTGCTAATTGACTTGCATACTGCTTATCTGAGAGCCTAAGCTAGGCCATTATTTACTTCTGCTCTGCATTTGGTCTGCAAGACACTTGCTGTTGCTGACTCACTTATGGGCCATTGTGCGTCAGCCTTAGGTATGAGGGCCCTGGATGGTCCAGTCTCACTGGGTCATCTGTGCCTCCTGCATGACTTCACCTTGTTGGTATGGTCACAGCTAGATAATTGTAGGAATTGTCAACTCCAGCTTAGTCAGCCTAGGTCCATTGGGCTGTGCAGACCTTACTGGGATCCAAGAGGATCCTGAATCTCTAGAACTTAGTGCTGGAACCGTCTCATCATTAAAAGTATTCCAAACTAATCCTAGATTCAGTCCTGTTCAAGGTTTATACCCGTCCCCCGGGCTCTCCACTCCCACGTTAAGACTCTGCAGTCTGGGGGTGGGCTGTCCCTGCATTGCATTAGAGCAGACCTTTACCCATATCTTTAAAATAACAACAAATACACCTTTAGAAATGTTTAGTAATGACATTCTACAAACACATACTTCTAGATAATTGCAGGCTTTTTTCTAGGGATGCACCGAAATTTCGACTGCCGAAATATATCGGCCGAAAATAGCAGTTTTGGCAAAATTCCAAAAGTAGTGGTGCATCCATGCTTTCTCTCCTCCCCGCTGGGCGCTGCTATTTGTCCTCTCTGACACAGTGCAGCGTCCAGCGGGGAGGAGAGAACCTGTCACAGGAGGCCAAGCGGTCTGGGGAACAAGAGCGATGTCAGAGGCCAGCGTCTCTCCTCCGGCTGTCAGCTGTCGTAGGCTGGCAGCGTGGGGGGGGAGTCAGCTGTCAGAGGAGATCGAGCTCTCCTCCCTGCACTGTTTGCTCTGCCTCCTGTGAAAGCGAGTCAGGATGGAGAAAGGGTGCAAACGCTCAGCGATCAGTGACCGCTGAGTGTTTGTAAATAATTGAGGACATAGTATGTTTACTGTGTCCCCAATTATGAATTAATGGGAAGTGATTTACATCACTTCCTGTTCATTCATGATTATGGACATGGTAAACATACTATCTCCACAATGTATGAATGAACAGGAACACTCCATATAGAGGCTTCCTGTTCATTTATAACACGGGATGCAGAAAAAGAGATTTTGTTCTCACATGGTTGCCATCTTTCTACCTTCTCTCTGTCCTGCTCTGGAGCATCCTATGGAGTTTTCCCTCCATTGTCTGGATGTTTTACGCGCCACATGTGTTTTAGCTTTCAGACCCTAATTTTTTTCTGCTCTCTGTTCTACTCTGTGTGCAGTCACTCTAATTTAAAGTGTATGTAAACCCTTGTCTCATTTATTCAAGTCATAGTATAGCTAGTAATATCTAGACACAAACTGAATTTGTTGCGATTTTGAAGATGTTTTGTATCTTATCCAAGCCACTTCTTCAGTATTAATGAGTGTCAGGAACATACCCCACCATTTATATCCACACAGGTAGCACAGTCACCCTAATTCTATCAGCATGAAATTTGTCAAGACAGATGATGAATCTGAGAAACCACACCTGTCTGTTGCATCTGATTACACCTCTAAACTTTTACCTTACTGGGATCCAAGAGGATCCTGAATCTCTAGAACTTAGTGCTGGAACCGTCTCATCATTAAAAGTATTCCAAACTAATCCTAGATTCAGTCCTGTTCAAGGTTTATACCCGTCCCCCGGGCTCTCCACTCCCACGTTAAGACTCTGCAGTCTGGGGGTGGGCTGTCCCTGCATTGCATTAGAGCAGACCTTTACCCATATCTTTAAAATGATGAAAAAAAATTGATGAATACTTAACCGGGGAGTTTGTCAGTAGGGGGTTATATGGCTTGCTTCCAGGAATTTGATGTTTCTTATAGACTTCTTCTAGCTCTTTCTGTTTCAGTGAGTTTTTATTAGTTTTATTATAGCAATAGGCTATATGAAGAGGCATAAATAAACATACTGGGGTGTATGGGAAAAGGTAGATGCAACGTACACGAGTTAGGGATTACACTATATCTAACTTAGATGCCCACTCACTGTCAGAACGTTTACTCTGATAAAAAAAAAAAAAGTATTTCATTTATGAAAACAGGCAGGGATCTGGAACATTCCCTACTAATTCCCACTAATTTTCACAAACCAACTAATAACGAGTTCTTTATTTGCGCTAATCTGAAGATAAAATAAAAACAACAATAATGTACGAAAAAAATGATATACAGTGTATATATATATATATATATATTTACTCAATTAAGCAAATATTTAGATGCTTCATGTAATAATAATAATAACAGCAACAATAATAATAAGACAATTGAAATTATTGGTTATACCATTCCTATAAAATAATACTGTATACAAGGAAACTTTTATTGTGAGCTCTTTATCCTATGTGGTAATGATGAGAAAGGAAAAAAAATATCAGGGTGAATGTTTTTTTTGTCCTTTGTTAAGCTTGAGACATGGCATCTTCATCAGTCTCAGTCTAACACAGTCTGGTACCATGGTCAGTCCTTATCTCATCGTTGTCTGGTACCCCCACAATTTACAACCTAGGAATGTAGGCTGTAAGTGTCTGAGAATTGCTGATGTTAGAGTCTTTGTCCAGAATCCATGAACTCAAATTCACTTTATATATTGACATAATCTATTTTTAGGATGGCTTATTCTGAGTAGCACAGAGAATATATATGTCGGGGCAAAGTAAGAAAAATTGCAGTACTAGGTGGCTCCCTTTTCCAGATACTAAATGGTTATCCTTTAGATTCACTGATCTGACATGGGGTAATCTACTAGGAAGACATCATCATTTTACTGTTGGCAGTTGGTTATATACCTGTTTTGCCCAAAACTATTTGAGTGTTGCTTTAGCAGTATGCTTAGGGTCATTGTCCTGCTGAAAGGTGAACCTCCGTCCCAGTCTCAAATCTCATGGCAGACAAACAGTTTTCCCTCAAGATTTTTCCTGTATTTAGCACCATTCATCATTCCTTCAATTCTGAGCAGTTTGCCAGTCGCTGTCGATAAAAAAAAACATCTCCACAGCATGATGCTACCACCACCATGATTCACTGTGGGGATGGAGTTCTCAGGCTGATGAGAGGTCTTGGGTTTGTTTCAGACATAGCATTTTCCTTGAAGGCCAAAAAGCTCAGTTTTAGTTTCATTTGAACAGAGTACCTTCTACCATACACTAGGGGAGTCTCCCACATGCCTTTTGGCGAACAGCAAATGTCTTTGCTTATTTTTTTCTGTAAGCAAAGGCTTTTTTCTGGCCATTCTTCCATGAAGGCCAGCTCTGTGGAGTGTATGGCTTAAAGTGGTCCTATGGACAGATACTTCAATCTCTGCTGTGGAGCTTTGCAGCTCCCTCAGTGTTATCTTTAGTCTCTTTGTTGCCTCTCTGATTAATTCCCTCTGTGCCTGGTCTATGAGTTTGGTGGGCAGCCCTTTCTTTGCAGGTTTGCTGTGGTGCCATACTTATTCCATTTTGTAATAATGGATTTATTGGTGCTCCGTGGGATGTTTAAAGTTTCGGATATATTTTTTTTAACCCAACCATGATCTGCACTTCTCCACAGCATTGTTCCTGGCCTGTTTGGAGAGCTCCTTAGTCTTCATGGTGCCACTTGCTTGGTGGTGCCCATTGCTCAGTGGTGTTGCAGACTCTGGGACCTTTCAGAACAGGTGTATATATACTGAGATTACGTATTCTATGAGATTACGTTCTCATAGAGAAGGGGGTGAATACATATGCACGCACCACTTTTCAGTTTTTTATAATTTTTTGAAGCAAGTTTATTTACTTGATTTTACTTCACAATTTTGGACTATTTTGTGTATGTCCATTCACCACATGGGTGGGCTTGGACATACTTGCTCTAAAAACTTTGTTTTGTTTCCTTTATCTTTACAAATACAGGATTGACCTGAAAATGTCAGGAAACCATGGTGGTTTTAAACTTGATGAAGCTCAAGCTATTTTGAATGAAATGAAAGCTATCAAAAAAGCGATCAGCTCAGGAGAAAGAGAGAAACAGGAGCTAATACAGGTAAAACATGAATTATGTAGAAAACACATTTCTGCATCAAAGTGACAGATTTATTGAAAAAAAAAATTGTGGCCATTCTAGCAGGGGCTTTCTTCTTGCTCACGTGATGTTTGTTTTGGTCTTTTTATTGAAATTTCTACGCTTACTTAGGGGCATATTTATAAAGAATTTACCCCGTAGGCTTGAGAGAGACATAACCTTCCCTGCCCATAGACTGTGTAGGGAAAGCACACTTGGGAGATGTAGTTATGGGGTGTGTCTTTTTCAGTTGGATCTGACATAGGGAAACCTGCCGACACACTCCCTGGAGTTCCATAAGAATTTTACCAGCCTGGTGAAGACATCAAAGGGAGTAATGAGAGCTACTGTACTTCACACAATGAAACCATTAATGTTATAAACATTAGTAAGCATATAGCTGGATGACCATTTAATGGCCTTACAGATCTGGGCAACAGAAGCCTTGTGCTAAAGGCCCAGAATACAGCAACTGTGCAATTGAAATGAGCAGTGTCTGGAAAAGACGGGTCCTGACCCTGGGAAGGCTTGTGATTCCATCACCTAATGTTTGCTCTAGATACAGGGTGTACTTGAAGGAACCATCAGGAATGAAAAAAAGAACACCAGACTTATGAAAATGGACCCTAAAATCAATGTAGAACTTAAGGGCCCATGCCACATTCAGGGTTTCGGAGGCAGATGAAGGAAAAGGCAAACCAATGTTCTTTTTAATGTAAAAGGCAGAAACTATCTTGAAATGGAAGGAGGGGTAGGGATAGTGGCAGACAAATGTATTCTTATGATTTGGAAGAAAAAGTGGCAGGAAAGATCAGCCAACTACAAAATTCTCTAGGTTGAGATGATGGTGACCAAAAAGGCTCCCTCATGTGAGAAAAAAAGGGGGAGAGGTGTCCCAAAGCAGCTCAGATGGTGAGATTTGGGTTGACCAATAAGATCTCATGGTGCCATAGGCCTGTTTACTGGAGGTGTTACATGACAAAATTGTTTATTTAACCGAAACATTCTGTTTTAACGCCTCTGGGCATCAAAACCTGCACTTTCATGGTTCTCAGCACCAAAACATCATTCAGACCAGATTAATATTATTAGAATCAAATTTAAAGACATAAAATAAAAAAAAATAGTAGATAATTACTTTTGACATCACACATGGTATTATGTATTGTTTTCTTTTAGACTTTAGGTTTGTTTTAAAACAGCTATGTCAGGTCTGTTTGTAAACTTAGAGATCAGCCTGTGGTTTAAGTACTATGCCCTTAGTCACTGCTATTCGGACTAGGTAATAATCTGAATATTATGCAGGAGTCTCAACCCCACTCCTGCAGAACTACTTTGTGTGCAGCTGCTTCAGTTGTAACAAGATTGAATGGAACCTGGGCTGCTGAACTTCCTCTACCCATGATGGCCAATTGAAAGCCCTGGCGACACTGTTGCTGTTGTTGTTTAATTACCTGCATTGTGATTGTGAATTTATGCCATCATAATTATAGTGAATTATGTCACCAGACATCATATGCCAACATGATCATGCTACTCAGTGTAATAATGTCACTTTCCACCCTATACTACATTTTACTACTTAAATGGAATTTTCAGTGAGTTTAATAGGCTTAATTTACACTGTACTTTATTAAAGTGCAGGAAGCAACCTTAGATTGCTGCCAAGTGGCTTACATTGTTGATGATGCTTATTTTTAATGACCTGTAGAAATATAAAGGCCCATATGCAGCCTGGATTATAGAATGCAAAGTCCTCATTGAGCACAAGCAAATGGTTTGAGGACATTATACTCTTAACTACACTCTAATCCCTGATCCTTAAGCTAGCTCAGCCCCTAAACCGATAGCATCCACATAAATTACCCCAAAAAACATAAATATTCAAGTAAATCTTTTGCACTGAACATTTTTTGTTCTGCTATTTCAGTAATCTTAGTTATTTATGCTTTTGTGGCTATAATATGTTAATTTAGTTTGTGTTTATTCAATTTTATTGAATAAGATTAAGATGCATCTCTGCCTGTTTGCTTGTATTATATTTGGCACTGTTTCACATACCGGCATGATGCTACCCGAAAGTAAAGTTTGTTTAAGATATATATATATTATTTATTTATTTTATCCACAGAGTCTTGCCAAGTTGAAAAATTGTTTTGTCATTGAAAAAGGATCTCAGTCAGACCTCTGGACCAGTGAGACTTCTTTGGCTAGCTCCTGTCTATCTTTGTGCCGAAATGTTAGTTCCCAGACTGACATTTCAGGAAATGTAAGTATATATTTAAGGAAAGGTTAGCATACTCTAAGAATTGTATGTACTATAATATGTGTAAAACTAGCATGATTGTATTGATGCAGTTTTAGCAGCGAAAGGTTGCCTGAAAGCATAAACAAGCAGCCGAAATTAGGAAAGTTGTGCTTGTTCTAGAAAACGAAAAGAAATATGCTGCACTGAGACGGGTACGGAACAGAACATTTATTCATTTTTGTAGCTCAGCAAGGCAGTGCTAAGCAGGAGCAGTGACACAGATCGGGGCATATTTACAAAGCAGTAAATGGAACTTTCACCAAACAATTACTGGTGGTCAAACAATCTTTTAACCCTTTCGCTGCCACCGCCGTAAGGCACACGGCGGAACAAAAGTGTTCCCGGCTGGCCAGCTCAGTATGCCTTACGTCGGTGGCATTTACAGTTCTGCTATAAGCTCATGGTCGCTTGTGTCCCCAGTTATGAATGTACAGGCTGTGATTTACATCACAGCCTGTTCATTCAAGAATGTATGAATGGGGAGTAGCACTCAGTACAGAGGCTTCTCCCCATTCATAAACTGGTGATAGTAAAAATATTTACTATCATTAGTTTCTGAATGAATGGGAAGCCTCTGTACTGAGTGCTTCCCATTCATTGAGTGCTGAGGCTGCAGAAAAAGAAATTGAGGACTCTGTGTTCTCAATTTCTTTTTCTGTTTCAAAAGGGAAATGTCAGGGGTCTGTTTAGACCCCAGATATTTCACCGTAGCCACCCCCCCCCCCAACAGTAAAAAAAAGATAAACATTTTTTTTTTAATTACAATTTAAAAAAATATAATAATAATTTAAAAATAAATTAAAAATGTGTAAAAAAAAACAACTAAAAAACTAATAGAAAAAAGCACAACCCCTCCCTCCCCCGACATAATATACACATATTGTGGTGTATGCCATGCACATGCGCTGCAGTGCGTTGTTAGAAAGCATCGCAGTCCATAATTTTTTTTAAAACCTTAAATTAACTGTGGCAGTGCATGGCAAAGCTTTGTGACGCATTGCCATGCGTTGTGATACATTGTGTTGCAATTAAATATACGCCTGTATCATTTTATCACAACACAAACACCAACACAGCGTAAAAACAATTTTTAACATAAGTCGCTTATTTACAGTTTTGCGTACCTACATTTTTTTACCTTTTCGCAAAAAGGCCCAATTACAAATTTGAAAATATTTGTTAATTATTAACTCAATACAGTTTTATCTTCTAGATTTAGTCATAACATTTTTTTGTGCACTCATACTGATTTTAGTGTGCTTTATCAATTGAATTGTGTATTTTTATCGGTTTAATATTAATTTGAGAAACATTTGCGCAATTACCGCAGGGCCTACAAATTTAGTATCGCCATCTTTTCATTCTACCAGGCCTGCGCTTTCAGAAAATATATGATTTGGGGGGTCTTTTACAAATGCTAGCAACACAGCAGTTGAAAATCAAATCAATAGGAAAAATTGCAAAAATGGTGTGGCCAGCTGATTTGAAAAATGTTCCGGAGGGCTTGGCAGCGAAAGGGTTAAAACACGTGCACCTGAAAATTTCAACTGCAGTGTAAGTTTGGTGAATGTCAGATTTATAAATATGTCCTTATGATCCAAATGTAATGAAGGGATTCAGCTTCAATTATAAATTCTCCCATTTTCTGCTCTAAAGTAGTAATACGACATGGAGCAGAGTACCCCCCGGGAGATATATAGCCAGACAACATTTCTTATAATATCAGGGTTGGAAAGGCTACGGCTTTCAGTCTCCAGGGTATACAGCAACAGCAATGAGTAAACATCAATCAATGTGTACAAACAAGACAGTGATTTTAACATAAACCATGTATAAACAGCAATAAAGAGTAAATTCTACTCCAGTACAAATGTATGGAACTAGAGGGGTGAGTTGGTACTCAGGAACGTACTGAGGGTCAATGTGAGCAGGGTTATGTAAGAAATGTGAGGGTTCGCAGGAAATGGGTAGCTGGTATGGTGATGAAGAATATTTGGATGAAGGGGAAGTATGGGGAGTGGGTCAAAGGACATCTAGGCCCCCAAAGTGCCAGTCAGTTTGGCTTCAAGATACTATTTGGACAGTCGGAATATGGACATCAGGTCGATCAATTGGGCAGGTGACAGTTCAGCTAAGATGAAAGATTTCCAAGTGTCAAAAAATGTCTGGGTACAGGCCTGGTTAAATCTGGTGTCTAGTTTATCTAACCACATGATTCGGAGTAATAATGTCCGAAAGGAAATGATCGTGGGGGTATCAGGTAGTATCCATTTACTCAGAATTGCTTTCTTGGCAGTCAGCGGGCATAAGTGTTCCCATCGTGTTGGAGTGTTTGATATGTCGTTAGTGTTTGGGAGGAAGGCATGAAATAAACATAGGGCTGGGGACAAGGGGGACTGTCTCCCAGAGTGCATGTCCATAAAGGTAAGGACATTGATCCAAAATGATTGTATAGTAGGGCAGGACCATAGTAAATGTGTTAGGTCGGGCAGGGGGAGAGAGCATTTAGGGCAAGTGGTCAACCAGGTGGAGGGGCCTTGTCTGACAGGGATGTTGAACGAGTGGTATGCTTTGTGGGCTGTTTTGAAGTATATCTCCCGCCATGATTCACATATAATAGCTTTTCTGACCTGTAGCCAGCCACGCTCAATAAGAGATGCTGCGTTCTCTATGGTGATGTGTAAAAATTTCGCCCATCTACGAAGGTGGGATGGTGTATGGGTGGAGATGCCGTCGGTACAGTTTGTGAGGGCTTGTGTGAGGAAGGAGATTGACATTCTAGTGGTGGGGGAGGAGAGCAACGGGGCTATAGGTGAGTGAACGACTTCCTCCCAGGGTGTGGTGACATGATGAGATAAGAAATGTCTAATCTGAATGTATTGGAAGTTGTCGGTGGTGATTTTCCTAGTCTCTCTCCATGCCAATACAGTATCTCTAAATAGGATGTTATTTTTAATAGTGGGGGAAATTAAGAATATAGGAGTATGTAAAATTCCTGAGAGGGACCACAGTGCAACTAGGTGATTCTCAAGTGAGATGTCAGTATAATAGGAGGTATCATGTAGCCAGTCCCGTACATGGCGGAAAAGGCTGGCTAGGTTGTATAACCGGAGGTTGGGTAGGTTAGTTCCCATGCACCGAGAAGGTTGTTGTAGCTTCCTTAGGGCCACCCTTGGTTTCTTTCCTTGCCATATAAAAGTTGAAAAGGCTTTGTGTAAGAAGGTAATATATTTATGTTTAAGAAGAAGGGGCAAAGTTTGGCAGGGATAAAGTAACCTAGCGAAACTGACCATTTTGATCAAGTGACGTCTGCCTAGGAGAGAGATGGGATAATGGGATAATCTTGCCAAGTTTTTAATTCTTGTGACACCTTTTGGATGATGGGTTTGTAGTTCAGGGAATACATGTCCCTGGCTGAACGTGGGATGCAGATACCTAGGTATGTCAGGTATTGTTTTTGGATCTGCAAAGAGGGGTGGGCAGAAGAGAGGGCCTGCAAAAAGGATTGGTCGTGTGTTAGTGGCATGATTTCGCTTTTATCTACATTTATCTTCAGGCCAGAGAAGAAGCCATACATTTCTATGTGATTCAGGATGAGTGGTAATTGGGTCAATGGGTCAGATAAAAATAACAGAATGTCATCAGCAAACATGGCTAATTTGATGTTAAAAGGACCAGATTGGTAGCCGTTAAACAAATTAGTAGAGGTGAGGGAGTGGGACAACGCAATATTAAACAATAGCGGGGGGAGGGGGCATCCCTGGCGAGTGCCTTTGTAAAGGCGGAAAGGGTTGGACAGGGCTGAGGAAGTATAAATCTGCGCAGTAGGAGAGCTATACATAGTAAGGATGTAATTCTGAAATGTGCCAGAGAAACCAAACCTTTTCATTACCAATTGAAGCCAGGACCAATTCACGTTGTCGAAGGCCTTCTCCGCATCCAGTGCCAATAGTGCCAGTGGATGATGGGAAGGGCCCGACAAACGCGTGCCCTCCCGAGCAGTAATAATTTTCCGTATGTTCAGCACGGCAGAACGTCCTTTCACGAAACCAGCTTGATCTGGTGATATGAGAGTAGGCCGCACGACGGCCAATCTATTAGCCAGAATTTTGGAAAGTAACTTGGCATCAAAATTTAGGAGTGATATAGGGCGGTAGGATCCCGGAAGGGCCGGATCCTTTCCTTTTTTGGGTACCAAACGAACATATGCTGCACTAAATGTTTCCGGGTAGCAGGCCTGGAGCCTTAGAATTAGCTGAGAGTTTAATCATCGATTGCACCTCTTGCAGAGTGATTGCGGCATTTAGGGCCTATATGTCAGTTGGGGAGAGGGAGGGCAGTGTAATCGTATCAAGGAAGGAAGATTCCAGGGGGGTATTATCTACACCCGCTGAGTACAGTGACTGATAGTAATCTTTAAAAATCTCACAAACTTTGGTCGGATCCAGGGAAGAGACTCCATTGGAGTTGAGTAGGCTGAGTATATGATCGGGGGTAGATCTCCCTCGGACCAGATTTGCTAATAATTTCCCTGGGGTTATTTCCGAATTTAAAATATTCTAGTTCTTTATGGGAGCGAATTTGGAGATCATATTGCAATATCCAGTGGTCACAGGTTTGCTTGGCCTGGATCCATAAAGTTCTGTTTACGGGACTAATATTTTGTTTGTAAGATAAATATGCCTCTCTGGCCGTGCAAGCCTTGACATACCTTTGTCTCGTTAACTTCTTTTGAGAGGTGGCATAAGCTAGCACCTTGCCTCGCAAAACCGCCTTTGCCGCCTCCCAAAATAAAACAGGAGTGCCCACATGTAAAGCATTATTATGCACATAATCAGTCCACCAAGAGGCTAGTTGACTTTGAAAGGTGTCATGGGAGGCCAGGTAGGAGGGAAAGCGCCACACCAAAGGACGTGTGGATTGTCCCAAATCATGCAGTGAAAGCAACACTGGGGAGTGGTCTGAGATAACCAGGTCTTCAATCTTCACTGAGGAGGTTTTGGAAATTAGGTTGGACGATGTGAAAAAATAGTCCAATCGGGAGAGGGAGTCATGGGCATGTGAGAATTGGGTGTATTCCCTGTCCATGGGGTGTAGAAAACGTCAAATATCCACGAGTCCTGCTGCCTGAGACGTGTAATAGGTTCCGATCTTGAAGAAAGTGGATTGAGAGGGGCGGGATTTGGTCCAAGAGCGGTCTTCCAGAGTGGCAGGGACAGCATTAAAATCTCCCCCCATGAGGACATACGTGTTTGGGGTCGTGCGGGACTGCCGGTTAGAAGGTCATCATAGAAGTTCTTGTTATCTGAATTTGGTCCATAAATAATCCAAATATCCAGTATATTTCCGCCCAGTTGTAATGAGACTTGGGACCATAGTCCCTCGACCACGTCATGTTTTTGGGAGAGAAGAGAGCAATCCAAATTTTTGTTGATAAGGATTACAGTTCCTGCAGAATGGCCTTTTGCAGGTGCGCCTTTGAGAATGTCAAAGTTTTGAGTCCTTTGACATTCCACGTTGAGATTTTCAAGGTGGGTCCCATTCCAGAAGTAGAAGGGGTATAATGTGATGAGTAAGGATAAGCGTAATTAGGGGGTGGATACTTGTCGGTGTCCCAGTGCCCGGCCTAGATCCTGAGTTATATTTCCACGAATCTAAGAGAACAATGTGAAAGACTAGAGGTAGGACAAACAATGTACGATACCCTTTGAAGGGCTTGTGACCAGGCATCGAGGTGCACTCGAAAACTTTGGTTGGGTGGAGCGTTTGCAGCTCGGTCACTGACTAATATGAATGAAAACCATAAAAAAAAACAAGGAACAATGGAGTCCGTTTAGGTAATTCCTTTTTTCCAGATGGCGGTGTGCATAAGAGTGGCGGCCAACAGAGGGGGGAAATCCCCTCGCTAGGGAAGCCAACATGGTACTATAACAGTGTCTGTGGAGCATACCGCCTCACCATCTTGCAAAGAGCAAGGTGAAAGAAACAAAAACATGCACTTACTGGTCGGCGGGAGTAGTAGAATACGTAGTTAGGATACACTAAATAGAACACTGAGGTCAGTAGTGTAAAATACGACAACAGCATTTCAGCACATATCAACGGAGCAGGCAAACATTGTAAGGTATCGGGAGTCATGTGGGCGTTTGTGTCTTTTTTTTGCGAGGAGGGCTCTTGATCGGGGAGGCAGAAGATAGGGGAACCTCAGAGAGATGTCTATCGACATAGGTTTGGGCGTGGGTAGCCGAATTAAATTGTAACGGACTCCCATCTGAAGCCGTTAAGTGCAGAACTGCCGGGTAGGCCAGAGTGAACTTGATGCGCTTGTGGACCAGTTGTTGACAGACTTCGTGAAAGGAGCGGCACGCTTTAGATATTTCAGCCGAATAGTCTGCGAATAATAACAACTTGTAGCCATCTGCCACCAGGTGGCGCTGTGCTCGGTATTATTGAAGAATGCAATGTTTATCCGAATAATCCAGAAATCTGGCTATAACAGGCCTAGATGTCTCCGATTCCTTTAGGGGCCCCAGTCTATGGGCCCGTTCTACTTTGCAGGTCGAACTAATTCCCAGAGCTTGGGGCATTATGGAGGAGCAGAATCGTTGTAGATCACTGGGTTTTACCGATTCTGGGATCCCAATGATGCGCAGGTTATTCGTGCGGGATCTATTTTCAAGATCATCGGCCTTGTCTTGCAAAGAGCGTAACAGTTGAGCATCCGCTGTTAGTGTTTTATGTGTAGTCGCAGACTGGTCTTCCAAGTCGCTCATACGGCTTTCCAGGGCCTGAAGCCTGTGAGTCTGGGCCTCCAGCGCTGCTGTGAGGGGTCCCATATGAGTTTGCAGAGAGTCTGCAATGATATGTGCTACCTCTGTTTTCAGGTGGGAAGCCACTGTGGCTGCTAAGCGCTGATAGTCTATCTGTAATGAGGGTTGTGACTCACCACCCGGAATTTCGTTATCTTCGGGTCCGCGTTCGTCCATGCTCTCTGGGAGCGTCTGATTTTCGGTCCGGTCGAAGGGGGAGGTAAGCGACTGGCGGGCCGGTTGGGGGGGGGCCACGGACTT
>NW_017306850.1:173178-240785 GCF_000935625.1 Nanorana parkeri | reverse complement strand
GGGCCGGTTGGGAGCGAGCCACGAACTTGTCCATAGCCTGCCCGGAACGAGTGACCAGCTGAGGGGACCCGATGTGAGGTATACCGAGCCGAGTGGAGCCGGGTAAGTGTATTTAATATATCCGGTGAGACGGAGCTCCAGCACACCGCTGCTAAGCCATCAGCGCCGGAACCGGAAGTCCCCCTGACTACTTCTTAATTGGGCATTGAAAGTGAGTGAAAATCTCTCATCTGCTGTGGTAAATCTGTCTCCTATACTTGGCTAAATGAGACTCATTCTGATTGCATCTAATTGTGTTGCTAATTTGTTGATAAATGGCCTGTCTGTGTCTGAATGGACTGGGCCTTCAACTTTGTCTGAGGTCTGTGGGGAAAGAGGCACAATGAGTGAATATGTCTAGGCCTATCTGTACCTCAACAGACAGGGAGCCAGTCCAGCATCTCTCAAATGCAGAGGGTCTCCCTGGCCTGTGTGCCTGGAGTTATCAGACAAGGCTGTGGGACAAATAAACAGGCTGCAAATTATTTGTTGCCTTGTGTGTTGAGCTGGATATACCCCTGTCGTTGCAAAATTCCTGGTAATCTGTTATATGTGAAAATGAAAGTGTCTAGAAAGAAAATGATGACTAGTGAGGGGGCTGACTTGCTGGAAACCAACTATAAAAATGTTTTGCTGTCTTTACTACTGTTGCAGTATTACTTATTCCTGTTTCACTGCTGCTTGGGGCAACACTCAACAGTTTCACCACTTTACCATCAGCCAAAAATGTTCAATACGTAAGCTTGTGTTATAAAGCATTAGCACTTGCCTCACTGTAATAAATTAGTTTACATGGTGTTGACTAAAGCAAACCGGTGCCTTTTTTCTTTTCTTACTTATGAAAGTAAAAATAGTAAATTAAATAACGGCACCTGAGAAGTCCTACCAATAATGTGTACACACCACTACTGTTAAAGACCTTCAGGAGTGTTGCTTGTGTTTAATACCTTCGCTGTTTAAGATTAAACCTTATCTCTTCCTGTTTCAGATGGTGGCCTCTTGTATTCTTGACCGAACTAACAGTAAACAGTTTATTACTGATTATCCCATCATCATTAAACAATTTGTACATTCATATCATATCCCCTCTCAGTCTCCTCTTTTCAAGAGTGAACAGGTTTAATGCATGCAGTCTTTCCTCATAGTTTAGGTCCACTAACCCTTTTATTAGCTTTGTTTCCCTTCTCTGGACTCTCACCAACTCAAGGACATCCCTTCTGTGGATTAGTGGATTAGAGACCAAAACTGCATACTCAAGATGTCGCCGAACCAGTGTTTTGTACAGAGGCAGAATTATGGATTTGTCTTTACAGTATATTCCCTTTTTGTAACCAACATTCCTCTTTTGAAAGCATTGCTATAGAGTTGTATGAATGCAGAAAACACTATAAAATTTACGTCATTTTCAGGCCTAAAATGTGGAATATAACATGGGTGCAAAAAATGAAACAAGGGCCTCAGTCATGAAGGGGTTAAGGGTTTTTTTGTTTTTGTTTTTCAATGCCCTTGTGCACACCCTAAAAGCAATGAAATTCTCATGTGCAAACATTTTATCAGAGGTAGACAAATCAGCTAAATGATTCTTAGCACTTGCCTAAAGGCAATAGGAAATACATTAATTATTATGGTAGCTATGATAATTAGCACAGAATGGTGTTGCCTAAAGCAGACAGGTGCTTACTTTGATTTTTCAACCTGTACTACAATAAAAGATGGAAGTACAGAGGTTCCTATGGGCAAAACCTTTCCTTTGCTCTAGATCAGGGATAGGCAACCTCGGCACTCCAGCTGTTGTGGAACTACAAGTCCCATGAGGCATTGCAAGACTAACAGCCACAGGCAGGTCTCCCAGAGACAGATGCATGATGGGATTTGTTGTTTCAGCACAGCTGGAGTGCCGAGGTTGCCTACTCCTGCTCTAGATTAAGAAAGTCCCAGTGTATAAATGTAGCAACGGTGATTAAATTACTTCTATTGTTTGTACTTAAAGGATATAAAATCACCTTTCTTGCCATGTATTGTAGATTGCAAAAAGAGTAAATGTAAAAGTATTTTTTTGATCATTTTAACATTTAAAAAGTGAAGCATTTGTATGTTTATTTTTCCAGCTCACTTTGGGAAGTAATAACCAGTTGGCTGAGAAGGTCAGATTACGGCTTCAATATGAAGAGGCAAAGAGAAGGTAATTTCTGTTTGTTTTTGATGGCACATATTTTTCTGTACAAGTTTGTTGTTATTAGAGAGACTAGATAAGGAACAAGCACTTGTTTGTAACCCTGCATTCTTATTATACTATACTATACCCAGTCAATTATTACATTTTTTTGCCAAGTTCAAAAAGATTTAAACTATGAGGGTTATTCACAAAACTACCAAAGTGAATATTGTAAATAGCCCGTACAGCCCGTGAATAGCCACACAGCATCCCTTTGGTGCGACTGAACCGAAGCTACGGCTGGATCCTTCGGCTCTTTTGTGAATAACCCTCTATGTTAATGTCATTGGGGATTCATCTCCCATGGCACAGGGACTTTGGGTCGCTAGTAATTAAAGGAGAACTATGGGGTTCTATCTTTTTTTTATGAATGCATTCCTTAGGCTAATTAAGTAAATAATGTAATTTACTGTAATTAACCAAAATGCACAGGAAGGCTGTAAAACCTTATTTTAGGTGGTGAGCGGGGCTAAGCGCCGCAATGAGAAGACATCCCGACTTATCTGACGGGATCCTCCCCACTGATGATTGACAGTGATTCTTGAGAGCTGCGAATATATGGACATGCGCAGCAGCTCTCTCCTTACCTGCACATCCCCGTGTGCCAGCTCCTTCCCCACTCTCTCTTTCTCTCCCTGCTGACACGATCTCCTGTCAGCTCGGCTCTGCCGCTGAGGAGAGGATTCGCCGTACAGGCTCCTATGTTCCTCCGCCCACCTCTGCTGCTATTAGCTGGGAGGGAGAGTGCAGCACTGTCATTGGCTGCCTGGGTATTTGTCAGCAGAGCGGGAAAGGAACCTGCAGACTGCAGAGGAGGCACAACAAGGCTGCTTGGGGCTGCACATGGATGGAGGAGACATTGATGCTCCCACCACCACAACCACCACCACCTGGAGAGGAAGAAGAGGGCCTGCCACATCAAGAGGACAGAGCACATCACCACTGTAAGTGCCTTTTCTATCTTACACCACTGACCTTCCCACAGCGTCACCTTGCTGAGCTCCGCACTGCGTCACCTTACTGACCTCCGCACTGCAACACCTTATTGACCTCCGCACTGCGACACCTTACTGACCTCTGCGCACTGCGTCACATTACTGTCCTCTGCGCACTGCGTCGCATTTTTGACCTCCCCACTGCGTCATCTTATTGACTTCCGCACTGCATCACCTTACTGACTTCCGTGCACTGCGTTACCTTACTGACTTCCGTGCACTGCGTTACCTTACTGACTTCCGTGCACTGCGTTACCTTACTGACTTCCGTGCACTGCGTTACCTTACTGACTTCCGTGCACTGCGTTACCTTACTGACTTCCGTGCACTGCGTTACCTTACTGACTTCCGTGCACTGCGTTACCTTACTGACTTCCGTGCACTGCGTTACCTTACTGACTTCCGTGCACTGCGTTACCTTACTGACTTCCGTGCACTGCGTTACCTTACTCTTCCGTGCACTGCGTCACCTTACTGACTTCCGTGCACTGCGTCACCTTACTGACTTCCGTGCACTGCGTCACCTTACTGACTTCCGTGCACTGCGTCACCTTACTGACTTCCGTGCACTGCGTCACCTTACTGACCTCCGCACTGCACCACCTTACTGACCTCCGCACTGCGCCACCTTACTGACCTCTGTGCACTGCGTCACCTTACTGACCTCTGTGCAAAGCGTCACCTTACTGACCTCCGCGCTCTGCGTCACTTTACTGACCTGGGCGCTCTGCGTATCTGTACTGACCTCCGCGCTCTGGAGAGAGATGGGCACAGTGGCAATGGAAGAGCCAGATTTGGGGGGCTTATTTTCTGGAAGTGCCCCTCCCGAGACTAGACTCTGGATCCGCCCTTGCTTACAATTCACTTGGACATGAGCCTAACAGTTAGTGATCACCCATTCCATATGGCCATTAAAATGGATCATGGGTAAAACAATCAAATTGGTATACTGTCAAAAATGCTTTAAGTCATATTTTGGTTCAGTAAAGTTGTAGTTAAGCCTGTAACTTTTAATAGAAGCCGTGTTCCATTAATGAAATGATCATTTACAGATATTATACTGTACCAGATATAATAATGCAGCCTATACCTCCTATACGTTATTGGATTCATTTTCTGAAAGAACAAATTACTTGCAGATAGGATGTAAAACTGGATAATGGTAAACATATGTGTATAGAGAGTTTTTAACTTACTAAATAGAGCCCATAATTCCTGGCTGCAGGAAAATTAGTTCATTTATCAGAAACTTGTATAACTGAAGTCTACAATTGTACATAAGCAAATGTTTCAGTAGCTTTACAAGATGACAGTTAGGCAGCCTCCTTAATGGTGTTTGGTTTGCTTTAGCTCCGAAGGTTGAGTTAAACATAGGTGAATATACACTGTGGTGTTTAAGAAGATAGAGACTGCCACTATATTATAACTCATTCATGTTTGATTGTGATGCTTTTCTTCAAATGTCCTGATTATGCTATTATTTTCAATTTGCCTTGTTATTGGAGCAATTCTGTTTTTCCATTAACAAATCTGGATGGTTCTTTCTTGTTATCCTAAAGATCATGTATAAAGTAGTTTGCTCTGTATCTGCTAAAACTTGTAATGTGGTAATGCTAAAGAGAGCACGGTAAAACCCTACAGGGCCTGAAACAAACAGTTATTGCTTTCTATGAAGACAACAAATATGCAGTAATAAACTGCATGGAATATAAAAGTGACTTTACTTTATGCCATTCAGCATTCTTTGTTACTTCTTGTGGTTTTAGGATTAGCCTGTGTCATCAATATAGGAGACAATGGCCCCATTTTCAGGTCTGGCTGCATTCGCTTGTGTTCCTTAGAAGATCAATAGATATATTTCATGTGAGCTGGTTGGTCAGAGTTGGAAAATCACCCATATACATCAGTCTCTCTGCATCCATTTTCCCAGGCTAGAGTAAATATAATCAGAATGTGAAATTATGCAGTTAGAGTATGGAATTTGAAGATAAACTGCCTCCTTTTAATAAAGGTAAAGTAAAACATTTGTTTACATCTAATCATAGGATATACAATATAAAAATACAGCTGTCAAAACTGGACAGTGAAGCTTGGCCTGGTGTTCTTGATTCTGAGCGTGATCGACTGATCTTAATAAATGAGAAAGAGGAGCTCTTAAAAGAAATGCGCTTTATTAGTCCAAGAAAATGGAGTCAGTCTGACGTGGAACGACTAAAGACTGAGAAGAAACAATTAGAAGAAGATTTGCAAGCTGCAAGATATACCCAAAGCAAAGCACTGACTGAAAGGTAAGGTGTTAACGGAATCAGCTATTGCTTGTGTTGATCCTTATGTTACTTAAGTCAAGTTGAAAAAAAAGGTACATGCTCATAGAATTGAACAAAAAAAAGCAAATAAAAAAACAAACACTTTATATCTTTAGAACTTAAACCCCAAGTTTGGGCATTTTTTTAAAATAGTCTCTCAGCAGGAGTTTAAAACTAAAAGCAGATCTGCAGTATTCACCTACTTTTCACAGTGTCCCCTGCAGCAATTTAACACCAGCAGAAGATATTCTCAGTCTTCCAGGTTCAGTGATGGCCAGCATCATTCAACCTGGAAGACCGAGGACATACTGTGTGTTCAGAGAGTCATAGACAAGGACAAAGAGGACTCTGCACATCATGTGAACAACTTGAATAAAGTTTCAAACAAAATATAGTTGGGAGTCTTTAGGCCCCTCTAGGGCGAAAAGTACAGTGGGGCAGGAGGGGTGAGCCTGGAGTTTGGCTTGGCAAACAGTGTTTGCTTTTTTTAAGTTTATGAACATGTGCCTTTTTATGAGAGTACTAGTATTAGTTTAGATTTTACCCTGAATTTCTAAAACAATATGTTGCAAATCAGAGTTTCTGTGAATTCCCCACTTCCCCTTTCCTGCAAGAAGTACAATAAAAATTTGGAATAAAACTTGGAATGCATTTGAAAGCCAGAACACTACAATGCATAGCACTGTGCTAGCACAGTTTGGTGTTGCAGGAAATATTATTGTAATCACACAATGTATGCTGTCCTGCAAGGATTTGCATCTTGTTTATGCTGACTAAAGATGACGGCTTAATCCTGGCATTGCCAAGAAAGCTTTTATAACCTTCTATAATAGCAGGTCCAACAGATGCAAACAAATCTTTTTCCTTTTCTATGTACATTTTTTGCCTTTGCAAGCTCCAAAAATGAACTGTTGAACTGTGATGGAGAAAACAAACATACCCCTGCATAACTCATGATTTAACTCTATTTAAGTAAGTGTTACTTGTTGAATCTTGAAAGGTTTTCTTTTAGCAGTGATTGTTAAAAATGATTCCTATAAATAATTATTGTAGCAAGTACTCTTTTACTGACTTTTTGTAGAATGCTACCCAAGCACATTCATTTTGTGTAAAGACATACAAAAGAAGGTATTACAAATGTCTATGTATATATCTCTGATTTTTGACATGAGGAAAGGACAATAATGCCATAGAAACTACGCATATTTTATTCTTTTTCCAGACACCAGCAAGCAATTTTGTAAATAAATGGAAAAGTTAATGCTTTTAAAGTTCGCTAGACAAAAGGAAGGCACACAGATTAAAAATCATATAGCAGTATCTCAAGTGTCTGGCAGTTTAACTGTCAAAAAAAGGGGGGTATTCTGTGATAAAGGATCACTGAAAGAAGTTGTTACCAAGAAGACTGGGACAGGTTTGAAAAGTAAAAAAATTAATTTTATTGGTATTTCATTAAAATTAAGATAGCACCATTACATTGCCTTCCTTCATGATTTTAAAAGAAGACAAAAGTTTGTCTGCGGCTTACATACACTCTCAATTTCAGAACAATGGGCCCCACACACACATTGCAAAAATCGGTCAGCACAGGAAAAACGAAAAAGGGGGACGAAAATTCTGGTGGAGTTTCAAAGAAACAATCATTAGCAAAGGAAAAAACAGGAATTAAGAGGGATCGAAAAGTGCATTAACTCTTTTACAACCGGCTAGTACATTTTCATCTCAGCTGGCGCAAATTGAGCCATACCCATCACCCTTTTTCGTTTTTCCTGTGCTGACTGATTTTTGCAATGTGTGTGCGGGGCCCATTGTTGTAAAAGTGAGAGTGTATGTAAGCCGCAGACAAACGTTTGTCTTCTTTTAAAATCATGAAGGAAGGCAATGTAATGGTGCTATTTTAATTTTAATGAAATACCAATAAAATTATTTTTTTACTTTTCAAACCTGTCCCAGTCTTCTTGGTAACAACTTCTTTCAGTGATCCTTTATCACAGAATACCCCCCTTTTTTTTTGTTAAAATTATGTTACAAGACTGAGCAGACGGTACTATACATACGCCGCTAATAGGGGTTAAACTTCTCTGGTTTTTGATCTCCGGAATACCATTGCAAAACAGTTTAACAGTCTCCTGGCATTGATTAAGAAAACCAATCATAATCTTAAATGGGTTAATATTGCTCAGAGCATGTCCAGCTTTGACTATGTTTTAAAGGTAAGGGCCTGCACAGTTGCCACATTCTTAAAGCGCCTTTGGCAGGAAGATACACCTACATATTTGCTGGATTGTGCAGCAAATCATGCTCTAAAAAAAGAGGGGCCCAGTGCTGAATGGAACTGGGTCCTTTCACCATCGGTGCTCCAGGAAAAGATGTTGACATGGGTGTTTATGTTCCATCAGCTTCTCCCCCTTATGAAGGGCAAGTAGGTTTTCATCCTCTCCCTGCAAACCATTGTCACTAAAGCATGCTTAAAGAGCATGCTTGTTTTCAGCTACTATTTGAGCCATCCCTTATTAAGGTAACAAAATCATAATCAACCCCTTCCCTTTGGAAGCAATACAAAGGTGGGTAATCAAAACTTAATTGTATGCCATTAAAAAGGTCTACAAGATAAAAGATGATAATAATATAATAAAATATCCTTTGATTTAAAATATTCAGGTACCACCTGCAATAATGCATGTAGTGTGGCACTGAAAATCTGTGGCAAAAAAAGCAAGGTTTTTATTAAAATTGCAACAGTTGCAATAATAATAGCCTCAAATGTTTACTGTAACCATTGAACATACACTGAGTGGCCAGATTATTATGACCACCCCATCAGTACTTCGTTGGGCCGCCTCGTGACTCCACGAGATGTTGAAAGGTGATGCAAGGAATCTGACACTGCACTGTTGCCCTTCTGTTGTCTTGTACCAGTCTTGCCACTCTCGGTTCTGCCCTAACATTGACTAGTCGCTGACGGCCACAATTCGCACGTTCAGACCCAGATTTTCGGCTGTCAGTCCCCTTTCGGCTGTGAGCCCCTCTTGAACATTTAACGAATTCTGCTGTTTTGCTGATACTCGCTCCATGGCTCGCGCCAACAATCATCCCACGTTCAAAGGCTGTTAAATCGCGTTGTTTACCCATATCTTCAGAAAAAAATCACTTCTACTGTCTTGGTAAACAACCTGCTTCCCTATTTATAATGGTCTGGCCCTCTAGCAACTTCAGCGCGAAATTATAGCTAATTATAGCTAATTTGCCTACAAACGTCAGGTGGTCATAATAAACTGGCCACTCGGTGTATAAAGTACCTTTACTTTGGGTAAATAGCAACATATTAATGTATCCATTTAAATGCAAGTACAATAGAACTGTCAGGATTTAAACGATATTTCTTGTCTCTTCTTGTTTTTCATTATGGACACATCTTAAACATCTAAAAACCCCAGGATAATTACTATGTAGCATCAAAGTTAATGGCTGCTCCATTCTACAAACTTAATGGAGAACTATGGGGTTAGGGCTTTTCCCCATAGTTCTCCTAAGGTCACCCAAAGCTCAGTATACCGTGAGCTACAGCTCGCGGTATACTGAGACGCCGCTCCTGAAACGGATCCCGACAATTATGTCTGGATCCACCCAGCTGCACGAGTGACAGCTGGCTCTGTCTATCTAGAGGCAGAGCCAGCTGTACCCGCCCACTCCCCCGTCCTTTCCGCCAGTCAGCGCTGGAGGATCGGACAGGGGGGGAATCCAGTCCCTTCCCTGTCACGGCTCTCTGCAGTGACAGGATCGAGAAGTGAGCGAGCGCCGCTGTGTGCTCGCTCACTTCCCGATCTACTGAGCCGACCTGTGACGGTTTCATTGTCACAGGTCGGCTAGACCTATGAGGATGAGTGAAAATCACTCACCTCATAGTTCTCCTTTAATCTACAACAATGTTCATTCAGGTCGTCTTAAAGTTACCCTGGTATCACTGGGTCACCTCTTAATTAACCTCAGTCTGTAAAACAAGACTACCTATACCAGGACTGTCCCTATGGTATTCCTCGCCTTTGTCTGATGTCCCACCCAGCTCACTGACTTCACTGGTTGCCAGGAGCTCGGTAGGGCGCAAGCCGGAGAGTCCCACTCAGTTCTAGGCAACCAGTGACATCAGTGAGCTGGGCGGGATGCCAGACAGTGCTTTACACTTTGCTAAGAGCTCTTAGCATCTGAGGCAATGTGGCCGTCAACCAGTATGACAAATATAAGCAGTACTCTTTGGAAATGGTAAATAGAAATATTATTGTATGGCTATCATGAATAATTTCGAAACAAACATAACTGTGTATATTTTAAAGTCCACCAAAAAATAATATGGAAAAAGCTAGTGCTGGCAAATTTTAAGTTTGAACAGGGAACAGGTGGCCATCTAGTGGCCAAACACCATTTAGACAACCATAAAAATATATTGCAATGCACTACAAAACATTATACACTTGTGACTAGTGCTACCGTTGTGTGGGAAGAGGTAATACCATCACCCTATTAGTATAATCAAAATGAACTTGAAAAGAATAGCATTGGTTTAAGTGGTGAGGAATTTTTTGGATACAAAACGAAAAACAACACTGGAAATTGATAACAACAGAAACATTGAAGACTATTGATGGAATTTGAAGATAGAACAATAATATTACTAAGCATGCCTCCAGAATAGAAGACTGAAAATACAGTAGAGCAATGCACAGCAGGTGAAGAGGTCATTAAAATAGGGAGACAAGCTTTTATGGGCCTTGTGTACCCTATTTCTTTATTTATTTGTACTGGTTTTGGACAGAGATATGCTGATGAGACAAAAAAATATATTTCTAAGGGAAAAAGATGCTGATGGGGGACCACCACCTCCAGCCCTCTGAACTGTGTTTACAGCATCTCACCCTCTTTTCACACTTGTTGACAACACATGTGTACATACTATGGTAAGGCCTGTCATGTGAGTACAAAGTCTGCTACTTAACCAAACCTTTTTAAGTCTGCTTATAGTCTCACTGCTACCATTTAAAATGACCATTGCACCCCCGAGTACCCTCAGGCCTTTTACCATCTTAGCAAGGCCCCTTACATTAGACCAAGAAACATTTCTTACTCCTGTGCCCAAATATTAATCTGTCACCTCTATTATTTGTTGTTGAATTAGGATATGTAATGTGGGTGTTTAGTGGCTCCATTAACAACAGAATGTTTGATATGATAAACATCTGTTTATCATATCAAACATACGCTTATCAGTCATCACACACAAAGGATGCACTCAACCACATCATTTATAATTGGATTTTGTCTCTTAGTTGTTTGCTTACCTTTGAGCAATCCTTTGTTTTTCTATTCTGCTACATTTTGTGTGAAACATTATCTGTGATATGCCTTTTTATATGTGTTCAGTGAGAACAGCAGATCAATATACTCTTTTTTTTCCATTGTATCAGTTAAAACCATCTAATTGAGCTCAGTGTTGGTAGAAGAACCCCTGCTGTGAATATGATATACAATTTACCCTTCCGTTCCCAACAAACGTGGTACTTTTCTTCTTGTCTAGAACAAAATGACCGACTTTCTTCTTGACGTTTATAAGAATAAATAAAAGCCATCCCCTTCGAGTATGTTGTCTAAATCTAGTTTGTATTACAGGGCCAGGGAAACCCAGGCAGTTTGTATTTTTTGCTACTGAGAAATGTTACCACTTATCGACAATTATGTTGTTAGCTGAGAATACCAATAATACATACCGTATATACTCGAGTATAAGCCGTCCTGAATATAAGCCGAGGTACCTACTTTTACCACAAAAAACTGGGAAAAAATATTGACTCGAGTATAAGCCGAGGGTGGGAAATGAGGCAGCTACTGGTAAATGTACAAAATGAAGATAGATACCAATAAAATTACATGAATATTTATTTAAAAGAAAAACAATAACCTAGCTCTGTAAGTGGAAAAGGGGGTACAGGGCTACATATCATGTACTACGGATCATTTAACCCATTCATATTAGCAGAGGATAATTGTAAATCTATTGTTCAGTGCATTCTATATGTAGTATATAGTACATGTACATATAGAGTGCCTGCAACAATACATTTACAATGATCCTCTGCTAACATGAATGGGTTAAATGATCCATAGTACAGGGCTACATACAGATCATTTAATACATTCATGTTAGTATAATTGTAAATGTATTGTCTGCACTGTATTAGCAGTATATACTCTATATAGAGTATATACTGCTAATACAGTGCAGACAATACATAATTGCTAAATAATCCCCCCAAATCTCCCCTCACTCACTGTGCTTCGGCGAGGTAAGTAAGAAGAAACCTGACCACTGAGACGCTGACTTGAGTATAAGCCGAGGGGGGCACTTTTCAGCACAAAAAATGGGCTGAAAAACTCGGCTTATACTCGAGTATATACGGTATAAATATATGCACACGGCAACAAAATATTTACCCAGCACCTTCATAGATTATATTAACATGCATGTGCTAAATCAAATACAAAACAAAAGAACTCTACACTTCAGATAATGCTTGCCAGAAATGCTGTTCTAGTGACTGGTTAGTACATTTGGTACGGCATTTTAAAAATATGTGCTTTGGAAATTCCAATTTTAGTTTCCTAAGGGTGTTCTAGGCAGCCCACTATGAATTAGTTCACATTGCAAATACAGATAGCTAACAGTGTTTTACAGAAAAAGTATAAGTACAAAACTAAACTGTTATATTCCTAAAAATATACTACATTTGTCTCATTTTATCTCCTATCAAGTGAATCTATAACTTTGTCTAACATGGGCAAAGTACAAGTACACGTAAAGGACAAAACTACAGTCAATTTTAATGTCTGAAATGTGTAGGACAATTTAAAATGGTTACCAGTTTGTTTGGCTCTTCTTATTGCTGATTTTTTTTAAACAAATCAAATATTACTACCCAAGCATTATAATAATCTTCTAAAATATTTCATTTTTCTTATATCAGGTTAAAGATGAGCAGTAAAAGGAATAATTTGGTTAGAGAACTGGAAGAGACAACCAGGTTAATTGCAACGCTGCACATGCAACTGAAAAGGTATTTACAGCATATTACTGATTGTAAAACTGTATACTTTATATACAATTCAAGGTATATTCAGTGGAAGTCTACGACACTCTTTAGAAATCTATTGTGCTTCTGCACAATAACTGTGGATACTTGTTTTAAACAGGTACATGAATCTGGAGCAAGCACTGGCATTTGTGTTGCGGAGGCATAATGGGGCCGCAGTGTCCATACCAGACACTCTGTCCTCAGCACCGCTCAGTAATGCTGAGCCTGATAAAATTACAGGCTCAGTATTACTTAGCTCCCGCTCAGGCATGTGCAGTGGTAGAAGATTTATACTTTGGGTTGTCAGAGCCAGACAGGGACTTCAGAGAACTGAATTCTCCATTAGGTCTGCTCTGCTGGCAGTGGGTGGGTGCCATAGCCAATAGCAGGCTGGCTATGGCACGCATCTACTACCTGCTATCAATCTGCAGCAGAACGGACCAGATGGAGAACTCAGTTCTCTGAATTCCCCATCATGCTCTGCCCCCACCAGCAGTGAGCATCACTGGTTGTTAAGGAAGCCGTCGACTACAGCCGACAGTGTCCTTAACAACCAGTGATGTTGATAGTGGACAGAGCCTGATGGGGAATCAAGCTCCACCCACCGTCAACATCACTGACAGTGGGAATCACTAGTTGTTAAGGAAGCTGTTCGCTTTAGCTGTGGGGAGTGGGCGGAGCCTGATGGAGAATCCCCTCTGCTGCTGATTGACACCTGGTAGTGGGTGGGTGCCATAGCCAATAGCAGGCAAGTTATGGTACCCTCCCACTGCCGGCTGTCAATGAAATGTAACAAGGGGAGATTTCTGTCTGACAACAGTACTCAAATATAGCCATATTTGGGTAATGTGATCAGCCAGCATCCCCAGCCCCTATGTTTACATTCAGCTGCTGGCTGGGGAATCTTACGGCTGGCAGATAAATGGGGCCGGGGCAGCATAATTGATTGCTAGTACTCCGGTGGCCCAGTGTCCTAGTAACCAATAAACAGGGAACTGTCAGATTCATTCCCCCAGCACATACATGCCCCGCTCTGAGCACTAACATCTCTCTATACACCAGATCATAGTTGGTCATATTTACCCCCAGTTTTCCAAACTGTAAACACTTGGTAATTCTTTTTGAATCTGTTGCAGCCTTAGCGACAGATTCTTAAAGTGGCGGTATCAATAACTACTTAAATCTCTCTGTAAATCTACCGAAACTGGCATCAGGGCTTTTTTGAATCTATCTCAGGACTTTTTAAAGATCCATGCTGCCAGAAAAGTGCCATTAAGGCTTTATTGAATTCCCCTAATTGTGGTAGACAGTGTCTAGAACTATTACACATGGAAAGTATATGAATTCCTGCACACGAGAGATGCCCTGCTGTAACAATCAAAGAATGAATGGCGAGTGTTTATTGATTTATTATTAAAGGAAACCTGTGCTGAGAAACATATAGATCTAAAGGCTTTAATATGTTGTTATGACTTCAGTTGCTGCATGCTTGTTCCAACTCTGTAAAAGCCAACCAAAACATTATTTTGGATAAATGTTTAAATAGCTAAGAATGTATATAAAAAAACAGCACTTTTAAATGGTTTCTGCAATGTGACACTGTATACTTAAAAAAGTCACTATGAATATGGGTGTAACATGAAACATGGTATGAAAGGTAAAATTAGCCTTTAAGATCACAAAACGCTGCTGACAGGTAGAAAGTACAGCCAACTAGCTTTCAGTCACCTTTGCTTTTCCCAAACACCAGGCCTTTCTGACTGGGCAAAGCTTTGGTACTTTCTTATAGGGCTGAACCATGCCTGCTGTGTTTTATTTTTCATGAATATGCATTCTTAGTTATTTGAGTGTTTACTGTTTTTTTTAGAGGGTATTTCATATACAAATTTGTAGACTTTTTATTGTGACTTCCCATATTTCACAAAAATTCAGTTGTTACTCCTTCTAAATAGCTTTTAAGATTAAAGGAGAACATCAGGAAAAAAATGTATTCACCCTTGTAGTGGGGCTACCCCCGAACTGCAAGAGTTAAGTGCTCGTTCGTGTTTAGGTGCTAAAAAAAAAGTTGTACTCAGCAGACCACTTGAGCCGGCTTGTTCTTAGACCGGTGTCTGCAGCGCTCTAAGGATCCTGGTGTCATCACGCATTATACACTGGGCATAGACTATGTATTGACTTAAGGATGCTGAGGATTAGTCCATCTGTGCAGCGGAGGAGGAGACACGCTTCAGTGATCACTGAAGCAGGGAGCCAGCTCGGATGGTCTGGTGAATACAACTTTTGTTTTAGCACCTAGACAAAAAATGAGCAGTGGGGTAACCCCACTGCAATGGTTAATACATTTTTTTAACTGGAGTTCGTCTTTAAGCCAATTACAGGATATGTCACAGAGGTTTGTATTGCTTTCAGTCAGCCTAAGGAGACTGATAGATTGTCAGGGAGAGAGGGTGAGTAAAACACCATTCCTGTACAGCAATAAGCATTGAGCAAAGCTCTATAGGTTGAACTCGATGGACTTGTGTCTTTTTTTCAACCTATGTAACATGTAAAGTCAGTATTTGTTAAATACAAATATGACTGCCCACATGTATAATTCAAATCTATATAGAAAAACATTTGTATAATGATAATGCTTATCCAAACAGATAAGTCTGAAGCAGTAGTCCCTATTTAAAGTAGATCATATGTAAAAAAAGATCAATATGCTTAAAAAGAATCTTACAAATATGCAGTCATTTGATTCACAAAGAAAACAACCTTAACGAGAACATACCTAAAATGTAACTCCACTCTTGTGGACAAAAAGCAATCCTCTCAAGGTCTGTTTTGTACGTTGCAAGGATTTCCACAAAACTTTTTTCCAGAGTTTATCTGCTGCTGTTCTGCAAACCAATACATGCATTTCCAGGTAATACTTTGTAAAGGGGGTCTGCCTGCTATAAAGACAAAACAAGTCCCAATATTTATTTTTATTTTTTTACTTTATGTGTACTTTACAAAGTGTATGCTCCATTCAGGTCTCCGCACCGCAGCACACCACACTGCGGTGCGGAGACCTGAATGTCTTTGTGTGGCAGTGATGAATGGCACACTGTAGTCTTAGTTTGCTTTCAATTTTCCAATGGCAAGTTAAACTCCTTAATTATCATTTAATAATAACCCAAATTTTGCACCTTCAGAACTCAGATCAGTCCGGATTTCTGCACCTTCAGAATCCAGATCCGCCCCATTGCATACACTTCTGACCTCTGATCAGCCCCAATGCATGCACCTCAGACCTCAAATCAGCCCCACAACCTTCATCTTTAGACCTCAGGTCAGCCTCAAACTCTGTGCCTTCAGAACAGCAGGGTACCGTTGTAGGCATGCAGGCAGATTTATTTCGCACAGCATTTAGATGTAATCAACTGGCGACTGGCTTTCAGTTACATAAGGGAGGTGGGTAGGTCTGGCTTTGTGATTGACCGTCTATTGAGCTGTCAGCTACAGCCAGTGGCAGTGGTGCCAGCACAAAAGGTGTTGTGTTCCCAACCTGGTGTGTTCCACAGGGTTGCAGATGTCTGAGGTACATGGCTTGTGTTACTATCTCTTTCCATTTTTCAAGTTGCTATTTTCTATTGTCTAAATAAACTCAACTAAATAACCCAAAAATAAGCAAAATACACTGGGGGGAATTTATCAAAACTGGAGCAAACAGAATCTGGAGCAGTTGCCCATGGCAACCAATCAGCTTCTCTCTGTAGTGCAAATCTGCTCCACATTTTGTCTGCGTCAGTTTTGATAAATTCCCCTCACTGTGTATTGGACATGAGGATGCTAAGGGACATTTTAATGCTGCAGTGGAGGAGGAGAGAGGCTGGAGGGGGTGCTCTAACAGACAGCTGGCTGTGAGGATCATGTGAGTGTACCTTTGTTTATTTTAGCACCTAGACAGAAATGAGCACTTAACCCTTGCAGTTTGGGGGTAGCTCCACTGCAAGGGTTGATAAAATTTTTGCACAGTGCGCTTCTTTAATTTAAAAAGGAATGTCACAGTGAGGGGGTTTGACTTGACTTTATTTAAACAAAGCCATGTCACACAGTGATAGGGCGTGAGAAGGCTTTGTTTACACAAATCAACATCTTGCGGAATTCTGATCTTTTTAACACTAGAAGCTTGTTTGGACCAGTAATGTAGTAAATAAATAGTTAAGACTGTATATTTTTTTAAATGAATGGTATAATTAGAAAACTTATTATACACAGTATTGTATTCAAAATGTATAGTTCTACTTATCATTCTAGTCACCTTATAATTGTATGTGTCATTGATCCTGCAACTGGATAGTTGTACTGAGGAATAGAATTACTTATGCTTCTTCCGTTTGTAGTATAGACGTCACTGTACAAGAACTTTATCAAAAGGCTATTAAGCTCCATGATATATCTGAGGTTGCATACAAGACATAATAAAGAAGAAGTCCAGGAAAATGTGTATTAAGCCTTTCAGTGGGGCTACACTCGCACTGGAAAGGGTTGTTTGTTTCTAGGACAAAAATAACAAAGTTATACTCACCCAAAGCTCTGAGCCAGCCAGCTGTCACAACATTCCCTCCAGCCTGTCTCCTCCTACGCTGCAGGGTTGGAATGTTCCTCAGCATCCTCACGTCTATACACAGTGTTTAGAATGTGATGATTTACAGAACCTTAGACCACTGCAGTGGAGGGGGGAGAGAGGCGAGAGGCTGGAATGACCAGTCTAAGAGCAAGCTGGCTCAGAGGATCAGGTGAGGGTGTGTGTGTGTATATATATGTATATACATATATTTATTTTACCCTAGACAAAAACGAGCAGGTAACCCTTACAGTGAAAGAGTTGCCCCACTACAAGCGATTATAAAAAATGTTTCCTGGAGTTCTTCTTTTAACAGTGAGAAAAACTATGGTGAGCACTGAGAAGGAATATAAACCTGAAGAAAGATGTGTTATTTAGTCTAAAGTCTAACAGCAGTAATATTTTTTTTAGTCATTACTAAATGTTTATAATAATTTGTAAGGCAAGTAAATTGGATAAGTGATGATTTTATATTAGTTTAAAAAATGTTTAACCCATCTAATTCTTATTTGTTTTCAGTCTCTCTACTAGCACTCAGTCACTTTCATCTGGGAGCAGTCCTGGATCTCTTGCTTCTAGTCGGGGATCTCTGGTCACCTCTAGTCAGGACTCTTCAACATCAGCAAGCTTTACGGATCTGTACTGTGAACCTTTGGATCAGTTAGATACAGAATACCAGAACAAAGTTGAATTTATGCTACAAGAAGGGACATCAGGTTATAGACCATCTGACTCTATCACCACCATTCATGAAAATGAAGTGGTAAAAACTCAAAAGACAGATTCAACAAACCGTGTCCAGGCCTTGAGGTCTTTGTCTGGTACTCCTAAATCTGTGACATCTCTATCTCCTAGGTCTTCTTTTTCCTCTCCATCTCCTCCTTCTTCGCCACTTGTAACAGGCTCTCTTTTCACTGGAGATGATTTCTTGAGCCATATGGACTTTAAAGATTTTGATTTAAGTAGACAATTTTCAGAACTTGGTTTTGCTGCTGAGGCAGTAAAGAAGCAAGTAGAAGGAAGCTATAAACATGAAATAGAAGGAAAACCTGTTGCACAAGGTAAAAAAAAGAAGCAACACAAAATATACTTATATATTGTATATATGTGTGTGTGCGTGCGTGTGTATATAGGAGATTACTTTTTTTCTCAGTGACCACAAACGTATTCAAGAGTTCCCTAGCGTACATGTTCACATTTTCATCAGATTCTGTAAAATGTTAAAACACAAGCTATACTGGATCCCTGTGCTTTATGTTCTTGCCTACAAATTAGTTTTTGCATGCAAACTACAGTTTTAGAATGTATGTAAACCCAAAAACAAAAGTGTATTATATTACAGCCTACCAGTCCTTAGATGTGGTGGCTGTGTTAGGGTTTTTTTAGGCTTTTTCCATTATTTTTATCTGGTAATCCTTCCAGTCACATATTTCCTGCCCTAGAATGACAATGCTCACTCACTTCACCTTACATATGCAGGAGTAATGCTATTACCCTAGGCTGCTCTCCTGATTTGGGTCTCCTCTTTCTTCATCTCCATTACATAGGGAGATGTTCTTTAGTTCACAGAAGATATTTGGGGTGGCTGATAACATTGTTTCAAATATCAGTTCAGTGCACAAGTTACAATGACACTGAAATTCTGGCAAGATTAACTGGTATTTTTCTATACTTGCAAAAATGGGCATAGCTAGGAAAATATAATTAATGCAACTACCACATTTAGGAGCTGGTAAGCTAAAATGTATTTTTGTACTTGGGTTTAGATACCCTTTTCAAACACACATCTGAAATGAATATTTGCTTTTCTAACAAAAGAATAAGAATAACAACAAAGTCCTCATAGTTATCAACACTTGCTCTCTCTCCCCTTTTGGGAAATCATTTGCCCCAGTAAATTGGCTAGAGGCTTGCACTTACTGGGCTATGTTTTAAGATCAAACCTGAACAGTGTTCATTCACAGATTATTACATAGTATTTATATAGCGCCAACAGTTTGCGCAGCGCTTAACGTACCGTGTGACATACCGTGCAGTGATCTTGACAAGTAGATTAACAAACTCTCAAAGCTCAGATCCCCAAGGAAGCACTCAATTACCTTTTGGAATGTGGCTGGGCTACTGGGCAGGCCAAGGTGCATTAATCTGCATAACCAAGTCACATATTCAAGTGCATCACATTGGTGGTTTTTGGCTGGTCCCTTCCAGTCTATGGTGGTCTGGTAAAGTGTCTAAATTAAGGTAGGGTTGTGGCTTTAACAGTTGCTTCTGGATCCAGTAAGGTAAAATAAGCCATACAAACTGAATGGCTGTGTGAGGTTACACTTGGAACTGGAACACTTAACCAGGAGGTTGGATAGCTTGTGATGTACTCCATGAGGGAAGACTTTGGGTCAGTATCAAAGGACTTTTGTCTACTTCAGAACTGCTTCTGTCCCCATACAAGGTAATGTAAAAGTTGTTAAGGCAGGTCAAATGTGTACCATTTGCATGCCAACTGCATCTGCAATGAATTCTGAATGATCTCAGAAGTCTTTCAAACTGATATTAAAAGCATGTTGAATTTGCCCATCACAGCCTGCTTACACAGGCCCTAAAAGAGGGACTAAACTCTGGAAGCTGTGGCTTAAAAAGGCAGGTTACCAATATTGCCTGTGGGTTCCTTGCAGCTGACCTTTTCCCTTTACTGACGTACCATGCCTTGTTTTGTACTCTGTCTCTATGTGGAGGTGGCCATCTTAATAGAGGGCGAGTTTTGCTTCCTAATGTTAGAGCCTCCAACAAAGAGAACAATGTGGGCTGCACCATAGGGACATCACCAAATCTCACTTCAGTCAGCAGTCCCGGGCAGAAGTACCGTAGATCTCACACTGCAGTAATACAGCTATGATGCTGTATGTACAGGACTGCCTATGCAACACTAACATACCAGGAAGTAAATTGCTATTTTTCAAGTAATTCAAGACAAAAAGTGCAATTTTTAGGGCAATAAACATTTCTAAATATTCTTCCTAACATAGCAAATATTTTCTCTTTTTTCAGTTGGCTTTGAAGAATAAACTTAACAAACCAACTGATTTTTCCCGTAGACTTTCTTGTATATTCCTGTTTTAAATTTAGGTGCTAAAGCATGCTGCATTTGCTTTCCTGCTAACTTTTTTGAATAAATCATTCCCCTGTGGCAATGATAAATTCTGATAATGTATTAGGGGAAAAAAGTGGAGGGAGGAGGTAGTGAATACTGCAATGTAACAAATCCATGTGTCTTTTGACATGAGGAGTATGACCAACTAGGTCTTTCCCCAGTGTGCTGCAAAGGCTTTTGAGCTACAATGAGAGAAAGTGTTCTGCGGCTAGTACATTTTTAAAATGGTAACCACTGTACCACCAAAATGGGATTGTGTATATTGACAAAATCCCTCCTGACTGTCAGGATAAGCAGGCATGAGGGAGGGTGGTAAGGTATGGATGAGCCCACGGGAAATTCTTAGAAGTTCAAAATTATGCAAAGTATTTGGCTTAAACTTTTAAAACTTCTAGATAGATATCCATTATGGCAAGCCCTGCCAACGCCATACATAAAAATTAGGATGGGATTTCTGTGACAGGTGCTGATTTTTGCATTGCTGACAGATTGTTAACTTCAGGCAGTGTCCAGCAGCAATGTGTCAATCTACATCCATCAGCCACAGGCGGTGTCTGTCATTATGTATAAGTCTGTGTTAGTGTTTGAGGGCCACGTCTGATCATTAGTATTACCTGTCCCACCATTACAGTTTTTGTCTGGAAATGCCAACCTCTCTATCATTCAGTGTCATTGTTTGTGAAATATATAAAATAACTTGTGCAATGCATTAAGACAAAAATATTGGAATTCACGTTAGAGTTTGGTGAGCTTCACGTGATTTAAAGTATCATCACAGTTCCTCAGAAATTTGTTTGGGCACTCAACTCCTCAGTGACTCTAATGGTAATATTCCCATATAATATTATTATTAATATTATATAAGTTACAGGTTTGGGTTACTTTCCATTGTCTGGATTGGAGGTTTCTGGTGTATCAGCAGCAGTATCAGATGAATCAGTAGCTGGAGACAGTGGTGTATATGAAGCAACAACGCAAAGGTACCTTTACCATCTGACACTTTAATGTATCATAACCAGATTTACAGGATAAGTTTTTTCGGTTTTATTTTATAAAGAAGGTACAACTAGAAATGGGTTTCTTGCATTCACTTAGTTTCCATGTCTTTTTTTTGTTTTTTTTTTAATGGCAGGTGAAAAGAAAGAAACTTAACACACGATTGGGTGCATTGGAAAACAGTCATTTTTTTTTTATTTTAATGCCAGTATATACTAATCAACAATAATTGTATCTTGCCCTAGTCTCTCACATGAAGATTTTTTTTAAGTTCCCTCTGCTGTGGAAACAGACCACCTGCCCTACCCTTAAGTTATGGTTCACCAAGGTGGACGAGATATACCTGATGGAAAATCTAACCTCCACACTTCGGAATACTGAAGAGCTTTTTCGATCCACCTGGAGACCATGGCCTCTTTTCAGGGCACGGATGAGTACCTATATACACCTCATCGTCTAGACGACACTAGGAAGGCAGTAATAGCAGATTGACCAATGTATCCATTGAGCCAAACCACTACCCTGTAACTGTAATGTGCACATTGTACTGTAAGCTGGTATTTGTGTTTCTCCACACCCCTGATTTCCTCAGGAGATGTTGTAATGATGTTGGGGTGACCGCCCCCCTGTACCGTTTGTACTAAGCATTTGTCCAATAAAGTTGACTTCTGATTTAAAAAAAAAAAAATACTGTACCTCCATAGAGGAGTACACACAGTCAGACAGACAGCCAGTAGCCTTCTCTCTGTTCTGAATGTTAGACTGATTACATGTTATAATCCATTGTTTTTTATTCACCTCCCTATGATATCAGAATTTCCTCTCCTCGTGTTCTGCTTTTCTGTTTTTCTTGGAACAGGAAGGCAAGATAGTAATTAAAAATTATAACCTTTCTTTAGTTTGCTAAAAATTTGTTTTTGTCTGTGCCCTCGTTGGAGACATTTCCTATTACGTTTTTGTCCTGACAGGAAGTGAAAGGAAATATCCCCAGTAGGGGTATAGACAGCAATAAAATCCTTCTGCTAATTGAAAATATCTTGCATTACAAAAAAAAAAAAAAAACACCAACTGGGTTACAGCTATTATTCATGTAGGTAGTTAGTGGTTAGTCAGTTTCAGTTTTATTCTTTATCTTATCTGGATTGTCATCTGTATCCCTCTACCCAACAATTGGCATATCATACACAAAGTCTAGTACACTAGATCTGAAGAAGCATACTTACATTCCTGATAATGTCTCATCTATTTAGCTACTGTTACTTCTGATCCATTCAAATAAAAATGTAGTTTAAGTTTGAGGTCATATAAATTAAAATGTCACTCTTTTGTCACCACATTCTTCCTGGGACTGTCCAGTGGAAGGCTCATTTAAACATATATTTGGGACTGGCATAAACAAAGACAATTTTGATCTAGAACTTACCAAATGGCCTTAGATGATCCCTTGGCAGGAACCCATTTAAAACATGTTACCCTAATTGATATACTTTGCAATATGACTGCTATGTAAGCCTTTACCTCTTTACATATATAATTTGGTAATTAGGTTCTGGCACTTGAGTGAAAGTTCCAACACAACAACAGAAATGTATTGGCATACAATAAAAAGATCTAAATATGGTAACAAATCGAATATAATTTAGACTAGTCCGCTGAGGATTGCATACTTTTATATATCCTTTGTTACTATAACCTCGTTCCTTTTCATGGCCAGAAATTTAATAGAAAATAAAAAAGTCCCCAGTCCTTGACAAGAACCCATTTGAGGTCCTACTTAACCGGAGACCTTAGTGACTCCAGATTCATCAGTGTAAACTGCTAGACTTCACTTTTACAGATATTATCAAATCATGGAAAACACATACGGTTGGATTTAAAGCAGTTAAGAATAGATTGACATGGATAATAGTCAATGAAAAATCATCAGCAGTTATTACAGATTGTATTCCCAGATTTATCAAAACCTGGAGCCCCTTGACATGATCTCCCAGCAGACTTTTGTGAAAACCTATTAAGCCTGTAGTCATTCTTGGGAAGACATATGGCTATGTCACCATAACAACAACACAACCCAGGACTCAGCCCCCTCTCCTTCTCCCCCCTATTTTTTTCTTTCTCACTCAACTCTAGAGCTACTACTGCATTTTACTGCTTCTCTGAGTACTTGTGCACATCAGAGATCTAAATACATTGTGCTTAAATGTGTTATGAAGTGTCTGATTGCAAATACAATACTTTAGCACTTTTATTACAAGATGATGACATATGAATACGGTTGATTACAAAAATGTAATACATATTTTTGTGTATTCCTCAGGCAGGTGTTAGAACATGTTGACTTTGAAAATGAGGATGCTGGAAATTTGGGTACGGCGAGAGTCAAAATTGGAATGAAGTAAGGACAATTTGTTGCTGTCATCAGTTATGTAGTATTGGGGAAAAGTTTTTTCTCTGTACTGTACTAACAAAATGCAAACAGATTTTCTGAGCATTAATGTTATTGTTTGCCATATGGTTGTCCCGATACCGATGCTAGTACCGGTATCGGGGCCAATACAGGGCATTTTCAGGAGTACTTGTACTCCTGAAAATGCCCCGATGCATAGATCAGATACCGGCCCTTTCAAAAAATTTTAACTAGCTCCGGCCATTGACCCGCATAGCCCCTCCTCCGGAATACCTCTCCACCAAACGCAGGCTGCCCCTCCGCTCTGACCTGTCCGGACGGAAGTGTGACAGCATGGCGGGGGTAAGTGTTATGTGTGGACAGTCTCTTCTCCCTGCTGGTGCTGGCTGTAGAGTTCTGTGTCCCTTTCACAGACCGCTGTAGCCAGCATGAGATGGGAGAAGAGACTCAGACTATGGCTGTGAAATCCCCCGCTGCCCCCCTCCCCCCTGTACCTGAGCTGCTGCTGCTCCGTGTTCTCTCTTTTTCAACTTGGTAAAACTGTTTGCTTTTGGTAATATAAATCACAAAGTGTGAGATGTCCGTGCTCCTTATGTGCAATGCAATCACCCGACCTACAAAGCAGTTTTCACTTTCATTGAAAGAAAAGAATGTCCGTTCAGTGTGCTCACGGGGGAGGAGAGGGGAGAAGCTGTAAATCTTCCCTTCTCACAGAATGGATCTTATCTTCTTTCATTGAGAGGGAAAACTTCTGTGTACGTCTGGTGAGGGCATTATTATTGAACACATAAGGAGCACCTAATCATTCTTGCCCTCAAGGTCCACAGTGCAGCAGCTTTTGATTACACTCCATTTCCACCCATAAGTGCAGATTTTATAAATTTATCACATAAGGAGCACCGACATCTGTCACTTAGATACATAACCAAAAGCAAACAGTTGAATCAAGTGGAAAAGGAATGGACACTTGTAACAATAGCAGGCTGGCAATTGTACCTGCCCATTGCCTGCTGTCAATCAGCAGAGAGGACCTGATTGAGAACTTTGTCTTCAGTTCCTTCCTTTGCTGATTGACAGCAGGCAGTGGGCGGGTACAAAAGCCAGCCTGCTATTGGCTATTGCAATTTAAAATATCCAATAGCAGGCTGGCTATTGCTCCCAGCCACTGCCTGCGGTATTTACATTCAGTGAATTCTGTGAAGTAGAAATGTGACACTAGAGGTCTAAAAGACCCCTAATGTCACCTTAAAGAGAACCTGTCGCCTCCAATGCACGCAGCACTGGTGAGAAACTGCCCTAAAATTAGCTGTATTGTTTTAGAAAAAATTTCACATGTCCCTTTAAGAAAAAGTATCGGTAATTGGTATCGGCAAGTACAGGAGGGACAGTACTTGTACTTGTACTTGGTCTTGAAAAAGTGGTATCGGGACATCCCTAGTTTGCCATATTGTAGTGTATATGGTGCTTGTGTTTCCTCTAAAAGTATTTTATCTTTTCTAAAAACTGTATAGGAACAGGCAATGCATATGCAGATAACATGAGATACAGGAAATATTGCTTTAAATAGCAAAATCAGTCTTAAAGTAGTATTAAAGCCTCCGATTTTTGTTATAAAATGACTGCTCTTCATCAATTAAACTTTGGACTAGTAATTGTTAGAGGTGCACCAAAATAGAAATTTAAAAACCGAAATGAAACCGAAATAAAAAAAAATTATTTCAAATGTTTTAAATATTTTATTTGTATTTATTTTTTTATAAACTTTTTAATTTGTAAAAAAATATTTTTATTTTTTACTTTACTTTTAGGGGCTTTGGGGAAATATTAGGGGTCTAAACAGACCCCTGATATTTCCCTTTTAAAATAGAAAAAGAGATTGAGTCCTCAATCTCTTTTTCTGTGTCCCCTGTTATCAGGAGTGTTCCTGTTCATTCATAACATGAGGACATGGTATGTTTACTAGAACTACAACTATGAATGAACAGGAGGTGATGAAGATAGATATTGAATACCAAACAAAAATACATGTATGTGTTGCAGTGCGTTTTTCATTTTTAAAAGTTGGGTTTAAAGAAGAACTTCAGGTTTCTTCAAATTAACCCATGCAGTAGGGCTACCCCCGCACTGCAAGGGTCAAGTGCTTTGTTTTGGTCTAGGGGCAAAAATTAAGAAGATATTTTCACCTGATCCTTGGTCCTGCGGCGGTCAGAGTTCACGTCTATCCCCCTCCGCTCTGATGTCCTTCGGCGTTCTTACAGCTAAAGGACCTGCATTAGATGTGATGATGTCACGGGTCTTTAGACCGATGGAACAGAGGGGTAAAAGAGGCTGCAGAGCCGAGGATCAGGTGAGTATAATATTTTCTTTATTTTGGTCCCTAGGTAAAAACGAGCGCTTAACCCTTGCAGTGCAGTGACCTTGAAATACTGGACTGATTTATATAATGCAGTGTTTATTTGAATCATTTAATTTGTGCTACCATGATTATTTTTTCTGTCATTTGCAGGTATGAACAGAAAAAACAAGTGTTTGCTATATTTATTATTCAGCTAGATAACTTACTTGCTTTATTGCTACAACAGAACAAGACATTGTAAGTATGGCAAAGTTCTGAAAAATCTTACTTTGTATTTCCTTTCCTATTTATATTGAAAGCTGAGCTTGCTAGGCTATTTCCAGTTTTAACACAATGCATTTTGTCAGTGTTTTCGGTGTTTGTCTATGTTCACCTGCTGGGCTCCGCTATCAGCTTGCCAGCCCCTACTTTGTGAATCAGGACCAGTTGTCAGTGCTTCTAATACTTAAAGCAGACCGACTGTCAAAATAACAGTGGAATCTTGCACACTGCAACAGGAAAGCATCCTGTGCAATCTGGGGGGACTCTACTGTCACTTTGACAGCCAGGACAGAATTGCCACTTTTAAAAGGTAGCTTACCACTTTTTATTGACACCTATCGTATTTGAAATCTTTTCACTATTTAGGAATTATATTCACCTCTTTCAAAATAAAATGTAACTTGACACTTGTACCAAATAACATCACCTACAAGTTGATGCCACTTTTTAATGTGTTTACCATTTGCTGTTCTCCATGTTAGAATAATTAAAATATTTGAAAACAGCAGTTTTAGAACCCAAGTCACCATTTATTTTTTTCAAATCTGCAATCCACTCTTCCCTGCTTAATACAGTACAAAGGATGGTGAATTACTTAATAATGGCAAATGTGTACATGTTTTTTATCCTCTAAAAATAGACCATAGAGACTTACCACTGTTTTATCACCGAACATGATGTCTTTAATGTACACCACCCTGAACCAGAGAAATGCATTAAAGTCACCCTGTTTCAAAACAAAAATTGCAAATAAAAGCTGTACCTGTAATGAAGCAATCAAATACTTTCCTAATACCTGCTCCACAGGACACTTTTCTGATGCAAATTAATTCCTGGTTGAAGTCTTCTGCAGAAATTGACACTCAAGAATTGTTGATCTAAGAAGTGAATAATCTAGACAACATAGCAGAACTGGAAAGTGTGCTGAATTGGAGAATTTCAGCTATTTTGGCTTAGATTGTTCACTTCTCCAAACTCTTCACCCTTTAGTGAGTAACCCTGTTATACTTCCGGAATTGTCAATTTTCTGCAGGGGATTTCACCCGGATATTTCTCTGGATTGGAGCTGTGTTCAGAGCAGGCAGCAGGAGAGATAGGTATTCAATTACCTCTTTGTGGGTACCGTTTTTTTTTTTTATTTCTTGAAAGGCTCACTATAATTTTAATTGACAGAAGTTGGAGCTGGAACTTTTTCAAGGTGGCATCAAGGTTTTATGTTTGTGTTTATTTTTACTAGTTTTCATTATTCTTTTTTGCCAATCCTTTTATTTCTTACCATTTTTTCACATCACTTTGATACCATATTTTTTTCTTCTCAGCTTCTGTATATAATCTGTAGTAATAACTTAATCCTCCATCACATCCCATGCTCAAAGCACTGGGTTATCATTTTTCATGAATGAAATATGTTTCCATTCAAAACTGTTGTTGGTAACCTGGTGTAGTGATGGCTATAGCTTTGTAATTCTGCTTTATTTAAAAAAAAAAAGGATTCCTATATTGGAAGTAGCCCACGCCCTCTCTGCTTTGGAAATCTGATTGCACCTTATCCACTTAGCCTTGTAGTGAGCAACCTTGAATCAAACCCTGTGGTAGTAGTAGACTGACATTTGTTTGATGAGGATCTGTGTGGTGAACCTCCTGCTTAAGCAGTGATTGACAATAAAATATTTTGCATTTTTAGTTTTACTGATTTGAGTGCCTTTATTTATAGATATGTCCGTGTTGCCATTCTTCCCTGTTCTGAAAACACAAGCTGCTTGTTCCGTACAAGAACTGTGGATGCATCAGACATTGTAGTGTTCAATGAAATGTTTTTGGCACCTGTATCCCATGCAGCGTTACATAAGAAGACTTTACAAGTTGATGTGTGCACACTAAAAAAACATCGAGAAGAATGTCTGGTAAATTACTTTGCATCTCAGTCTGCAATAAGCTGTCATTCATTATCTATCATAGTTTGTTACATATTTTGCAACATTAATATTTTGCATAGATTATCTATATTTCGGTTACGGTATATTGCATAATATCCCGCTGTTACATCAAAAGGTTAAATATTAAATGGTAAAAACTACAATAAAAAAAAGTAGGAGTTATTGAACTCAAAATGCTTTGGTATAATTAAACACGATCGCTCAATTCAAACTCTCACCACCAGTTCCTTTAAGACTGCCTAAGCCAGTATTCATCTTCACACTCCATGGTAAGGTGACAGAAGGTGATAGGACATTAAATGTCAAACAGTACCTCTTTATTTGTAACTATAGCACACAGGTGATAATAACTGTTGACTTGTATTAGACTGACTGTATTTAGTCTTGGCCTGCATCAGAGGTATTTTTGACATCCGACATGCTGCTGTTTTTCACCTCAAAACTATGCAGGCTATATATGTATATATATATATACACACACTTTTTATTTTTTGTGGGATAATAGCTAAGGAGATCAGGAAACTATAGGGCTAATTAGGCATAATAAGTTAGTTAAGCAAGACATTACTAATAAATTTTGTTTTCAGTGTTTGGCATCATGCCTCACTTGATACAGTTACATAAGAAAATTGTTTTTCTGTTAATCTGTTGCAAAGTTTCTTAACTGGAAATCCTGCCAGTTACAGCACTGTTGTGCGCTCCTTTGGTTGGCCTGCCTTTGGGCTACCTGTCTGGGAAACCTGATTGGCAACCCAACGGTCAACCGAAGGGCACATGGCAGCCTGACAACACTGCTGCTAATTGTGAGGCAGTGGCTTAGTGTTGTCAGCCTGCTACGTGAAGTGCTGTTACTGGCATAATTTTCAAGTAGCAAATTTTGCACAGATGCACCAAAACACCTTTACAAAAATAAATGCAGTTTAATATGTGACTCATGATGACTAGTGTATCAATATTTGTTTACATTGTAAAAATCATGCATGCTCCTGCTTCTGCTGAGCGGTGATTAAACAAATTTGCTCACAGCAGCTCTTCTAGCTAATTTGGGATCTAAGCTGCATAATTGACATCAGGTTCTGGCAGCTTCACCTGATGATGTGTACAGTGGGGAGAAATGTCAGACATATAGGGTACATCTTACATCCTTAGGTGGTTGAACATTTTCATAGAAAATATATTTTAAATACTGTAGAAACGAATAGCAGCTGTGTTGCCTATTGTAGCCAATGATAATCATGGTGCCATTATTCAAGTGCTGGTTAGAAAATGTTAACAAGCATTTGGATGATATGGGCAACACAGATAATTTTGTACCCTCTGGTTTGTAATTAATCTGCTCCATTATCATAAGCAAAGAGTTGGAGAGCCAAATTAATCATCTTATGATGAGAGGCTGATGTTGTGAACATATGGGCGGATAGAGCAGCCCAACACTTGGCTGGTGTGAGGCCAAGTCTGCATCAAATGTAACTGTTCATGGTAATGACAGATGCAGTCATTCAGCATGGATGCCAGATTACCAAATTATGTGGGGAATGGTAAAAGTGACTTTACAAGAGCTGAACACATGCCACTGTGGTCCTCATATAATCAAATATTTCTTTGCAGCTTTTATTTGTGTGTATATCTGGTCACCAAAGTTGGTGATTTTCTTATACATGAAAAATGAATATCTACAACAAGAGAGTTCTGAATAGAAAAGGAACAGAGTGCTGATTTATCTCACATAAACAACACACTTCTGTTCCCATTGTAGGTGCAAAAGTGCTGTGTAACCCTCTGATGACAGATAAACAGAAAAAGTGGCAAATGTATACATTTGGGAAAACAGTACTAGAATGTTTTGTATATTCTCTATAATGTGAAGAGCATACAGTGGGGGCACGATAACAAGCATTTGAAAGAGTACATCAAAACGGCAGTAAATTTGTGATAAAATAATAATTTACTTTTAAAATTGCATAACAGTAGCTAAAATAGCCTGGCATACAGTATATTCAAACCAATCTGTACCCCCTGATTTTTTTCATTGATGCTGTACTTTGTCACAGAACTTATTATTGTTGGTGGTTATCACTGTGTATAAACTTTGAACATAGATTTCCATCCCCATTTTTTTATTTTTCCACAGAGCTTGTAATTTTACTGCACAAGCAATGGTTGTTAATTTATCACTGCAATCAGTGTTTCTTATTCACTTTAAATACATTTGACACATTGAGAGCAATCACAATGAACAGACACTCTTCATCCTGTTTGGACTTTGTTGGCTTTCAAATAGGAAGTTCAAATATCTACTTTGACATTTATCACCAATGCATAATGCATGTCCTGTTAATTGGGTATCCTTTTATCTTTAGCTTTGAAAAGTACATTTCGGCCCCCGTTGTTGCTATAGATACAGGTGTCGCTTCACACTTTATTACATTTTGTATGTAGCAGCCAGAAAACACATTACTGCTTTTATCACTTCTTCATGAAAAAGTGCTATGGGGGAGAGCTGAAATAGTGATTAGCCATATACTATCTGCAATATGGATTATGTGTTATGGTAATTAGTAGCAGTTTTGGTTGGAAACTAGTTAAATATATTCCTTTGTAAATATCTGTATGGATCTGCAAAGCACCATTGATGGATTTGTGGACTCCTGAGACAAGAGCAGGTAATTAGTTAATTAGTTAAGCAAAGGGGTCAAAGCCAGGAGACCACGAAAGAACAATACATGCAACAACATGATACCCAACCACAAATGCACACAGCCTTATGGTGCACCCTTTTTGTTAAGGGTTTCTATGTCTGATGGTGGCCAAAAGCCACCAGAATTAGTCACAAAATGAACCATTTCCTATACCCAGGGAAACAAAGGTGATAAAATCCATGATGGTAATAATACAGTTACTAGGAAAATAGACAGCAAAGCAGACTACAATAAATAGGATTCCGAGGTATGAGGTACCTCAGAATATAAGGACAACAGGGCAATGGAAACACTGAAGGACTGGAGAGAGACACACATTTAAGCAGGGCTGAAATAAGCAGGCAAAAGTCAGACTAAACACATGAGATAGGTGCTAGAAAAACAGGAATATGGAAACATGGACAAGCAGGGGCAAATCCAGGGTAAAAGAGGATTGTGTTAATGATCACAGTTGCAAACATAATGCTGCGACAACCACCAAAGACAAATTATGTAGAATAATAGCTAAGAAGATCTCTGGGTGATAGCTTAACATGGGCAGGACACACATATGAGATATGACAGACATTCGAAAGGTACAGAACAAATACAAAGACATATTTTCCATTTCTTTATGCAGTAGTCTCAATTAGTCAAATGGTGTAGTTCTGGCAGGGCCTCTAGCTCAGAAAACTGTAGATGTGGTATAATACAAACCCTTAAAATGTTGTGAGGCCACAGGCTCTAGTATATCCTTCTAAAGTATATGTGTGAGGGTGCTCTTGGAGTTAAAATTCCACAATACCATATAAAGAAAATTATATTTTATTGAGTACCCTTAATGAATAGAAATGATACAGCATATATATTAGAAGAAACTGTGTGTGATACATTTACCAAATAAATACATGAAAGCAAATGCCTGTTTTTATGTTCAGCTTCTATTGTAGGAAATACATATTGCCTGATAATAATTGTAGTAAATGCATGTAAGTTCATTGAAGATTTGATTGATTGATGAAAATAACCCAATGTTAACACATGCTAATACAAGCACATAAACTGAAATACACAAACACATTAAAATTGGTACCTCTGTCAATATGCGTCTACATATAGAAGAAAATGAACCATGCTTAATGAAAGCCTGTTTTAAAGAGCCTGTTTGTTTGATATTTTTCATACAGGGTGGAGCACAAATAAGCCTCGCTAATGTTTGTAGATCTGGTGAGAAAGAAGTAAATTGCTACAACCTGTTGCGCTACCTATACCCAAAGAAGCAAAAGCACAGCGATAAGCAAGGAATAAACCATTCTGAAGAAAACACTGAAGGAAATTCTGTAAGAAATGTTATAGTTATATGGGGTAACAAGTCAGGCAGAATTAATTTATTGAAAAAGGCCACGATCTTAAGAGGCAATTACAGAGCAGAAGAAACAAACACAAATCTTGAATAAGGTTGTGGCGATTTAGAAAGTGCAGTAATACCTAGAAACTATTTACATACCTCCTTTAATCAGATAAGATCAAATGTGTTGGTGAAAGAAAAATACTGATTTGTTTTCATGCATTACTGACTGATGTACAAATTATATAGACCTACCTGCTCATACATGGTTAACATTGCTGGAGAGGCATTAGGCTATTCTTACAGTGGCTCCATTGATATCCCTGTTAAAATGCCATATATGCACCACACTCTAGACTTTCAAGAGCTGTGCATGGTCTGCAGTTGTCACTGGTGTGCGTTATGTCAAATGTGGCTCTAGCACGGCAAGATTAAATTGTTAATTTAGCTAATGCTGACATTTGTAAAAATAAGCCCCTATCATTATGATTTGCAGCACATTCAATATGATCTAAACATATGATTGTTTTTTTCTCTGCAGGACTTGGTGTGTTCACTTTTAGTGCATACTGCATCTACAGTAGATGTGGTAGGTGTTGAACCGCAGCAAGAAGACACTGGACAAGATGATGACAGGGATGATCAATGGTAAGTGACACAGTGGGTGTCCCTCATTTTAAATGGTAGTATTTCTAAAACTTGTCCAAATTTATGTGAACCTCAGAATTATTAAAGGTGCAGTTAAAATAAGACAGCATATAAAAATGATTGTCTAAAAAAGGGTTTGTTACATTTTTTTATGGTCATGGTTTTACTCCTGCTCAAATCATGAATGAAAACTCTAATTACCATAATTATACAGCCCTCTATTTAATATGGTTGTAGCAGTCCTATGTGAACTATAGGTATTGGATAGAAGATCACTAGTACTTTTAAGGTTCAAAGTGTAAATTTCTGTACTCCTTTATTGAACATGTGTCATTAAAGCCAACATTTCGGGGCCATGCCGGTAACCGTGCTCAAACGCAAACAGGATCCATCCTGTCTGCGTCCGAGTACGGACACCCGTGCAGCTCGGGTGAGCGTACGGCCCGGTCCTCCTATAGGGAAGAACAGGCTGCTGCGTACATTCACACGCAACACCTGTCCTTCCCATGAATGGCCCGATATGGATCTGTACAGCCCCACTCTACGCTGTGTGAATGAGACCTAACAGTCTGTCCATCTTTCACAGTGCCTAACAAGTGGCCTCTCTGTGACTAACACCATTGATTACTGGACATGTTATAGGCTTGAAGTTGCACAGGATGAAGAACCTTCTATGGACAATGAAGAAGATAATGAATGTGATGAGAATGTACAGAGCGATACAGAGGACCCTGATAACCCTGAACAGCTGAGCATGGAATCTGCTGGCAAGAAGGTAAACACATCTGTGTGGGAAGTGTTGTCAATACCATCAAGAAGAGTGCTTTGGGCTATGCCAGTAAATCACTGTTAATTGTTTTCTGTGCATAGTATATGATAATCCAGGGAGTGTCCATTTATATAATGTTATATTTCTTACAATGTAGCATGTAGAAAGAGTTTTACTATAAACTCTTTATTGTAAAATTCTGCACGAGCAGACACCAGAAGATGCTACTATTACTACTGTTAGCAAAAACAATCTTCTCTGCATCTTTCAAACAAATTTCATTTTGTTGCTGGTCTCCCTTAACCCTGACAGCTAACATCTCCTTGCCCAGTGACGGTACCTCAGTGGCCAGCAAGAGGACTTTTACTAGACATACAAATAGCAGTTAGCATAGTTCTGAAGTCAGACTCCTAATAGCAAAGTGAAAACTTTCACTGCCAGAGCTGTTTTTGCTTTTTTTTAGTTGCGCACATGTTAAAATGCACATATTAGGCCTGAACGTTACTTAACCTCCACTACCCCAGAACTATGTATTTCCTGAAAGCAGAGACCCTGTAGAATAAGGTGGTGGCAGTTGCAATTTTGTATGTTGCATGATATTAGCGCATCTGTTTATCAAATCCAAATTTTCAATAAAAAATACACTTAACTTAATTTTAGTACCCATAAGCACAATATAATCCCCAATTTTGGTAAAATATAAAAGAGGAGCTTGTGCTGCGTAAATAGATACCAAACATGTCAAACTACAAAATTGCGTGCACCTGTGAAATGGCCAAAAACTATTGTCTGTAGATGACTCTTCAAAATCTTTTGCAGGTCATCAATTAAGAATTAACTGTGAATACTGGTCCTAAAATTATTGCTCTCCCTTCAGCATGAGCGGCAATATCAAACATGTGTGGTATAGTCATCGTTTTTGTACATAGGCACACTGAACCGGTGTTTGCATTAGTATGTGTGTGTATGTGCATGGCGAGGCATCAAGGAAGCTGTCGGCAGAAAGAATTAATGACATTTCTGCCTCTTGACAGTCCATAATTTGTCCTAAAAATGACTACCAAATAGATTCAGATAGAGTGCATTTTAGCTAAGGACATGCCTGAGGAAATTGTGGGATTACATTTAGTCCATAACTACTGTGCCTTGAGAGGACTTAAAACTCTCACTGCAGCAGCGATTGATAATATAGTTTCTAAACTATATCAAAATTTTTTTTACATAATGTTTAATAGAAAAACTCAATTTTTGAAACAGGACAAAATCAGCTTCATGAAAAGAGCCCTTTATTAGACTTTGTATAGATTTTGAAGTCAGGATGGGCATTACTACTCTTTGGAAATTTATAGTGACTGCTTACTGTGAGCTTCTCACATGTGCATTAGAAGCTGCAGCATGTTAGATGGAGCTCATTTCCTGGATTGACGACATCCAGCATCACCCATCCCTTTCCTCACCAGTCTAAATGTCCCTGGCCCACCCCTTTTCATTCATTGGATTTCATTCATTTATGTAGGATTCGCCTCACATATGGGCATTGTCTAGGGTTATCTGCGTTCAAATTCAGTCTGCCTAGAAACACTCACTCCTCCAGACTGACACTAACTCCAAGGATAAAGCCTCTAAGGAGGAGTACTAAGGAAGGGTATTGTAATATTTTCAGGAAGCTTTGTACAGCACCCTTTTGCCTCACCCAACAGCCATGATCTGCCTGCATTGCACAGAAAAGCACAAAGACCCAGTGACAACATCACTGGTGTTAAAATAAGGTATGTAATGAGAACGGAAAGGATTTATTTTAACATTTAATTATCATGTTGATGAAGAGGGGAGGGAGGAACCAGAGGAGGCTAAATATAAGCAGATTATACTTAAGCTTTAATTGCATAGAGGTGGACTCTATTCAGTTAATTATGTGCCTTCCGAAGGCAACTGGTTGAATATTTATGCAATTAAGACGTTCTGTTTTTCAGTCTGGAAATCATTTGGGTGCCTAGAAATGTTTCTTATTTAACACTGACAATGTGGACTAGTTTTTTATATACCACTATTGTAAAATCTCTGCTCATTCCAGGTAGCAACACTAGAAATGTGGAAAAGTACCAGAAGGATTCAATAGTTAGGTTTTTGGTGTTGTGATTATCATGTGTTCTGTGTTTATGTTCCCATTTGTCCCATTCTCTGAGTGCTCATTACATGTCTCACCTTACATGAAAGCCTCCTTCTTCTGAAATAGACCCCCTGTTATGGGCTTTTTGCTCTCTGTTTCTCTGTTGGTGAAATGTACCTTCATTTCCTGTTGTGCAACTGGAACAAGAAATAATAAAAACTTTGTAATAGGGAAACATACAACAATAAAGTCACTTATTTAAGGATATTGTTGCGATCTTTGTTCCCATTTTGGAGTTATCTTTATTTCCTGTTGCGCAAAAAGGACAACGGTGGTGGGAAATCTCCCCAGTAGTGAAACAACAGCAATAAAAACCTGACCAACTTCAAACTCTATTCAGATTCTATTCTATTCAAACTAGCCAAAAACATTTTGGTGTGTGGAGTTCCACTTCAAATCAGGGACATGCAGGAATTATTCTTGTCTTGTACGTTATCAATCAGAAATTACTTTTCTGAAGTGTAATTATGTTATACTGTATACAGGTGAAACTCGAATAATTAGAATATTGTGCAAAGTTCATTTATTTCACTAATGCAACTTAAAAGGTGAAACTAATATATGAAATAGACTCATTACATGCAAAGCAAGATCATTCAAGCCGTGATTTGTCATAATTGTAATGATTATGGCTTACAGCTCATGAAAACCCCAAGAACCCCAAATCCACAACCTCAAAAAAGTAGATTATTACATGCAATCAATAAAACAAGGATTGTACATAGAACAATATCGGACCTCTGAAAAGTACAAGCATGCATATGTACTCAGTACTTGGTTTGGGCCCCTTTTGCAGCACTTACTGCAATTACTTTTGCACGATATTCTAATTATTCGAGTTTCACCTGTATACCTGTAGTAGTTTTGCTCAGTTGTTGTGTAATATGCTAAATTCTTACAAACCTTCTCTCTTCCAGGTGGACAAGGAGACAAATACTGAAGGGATTCTTCAGTCAACTACTGTTGTGCGCCCAAAAGACAAAAAAGCGGCAAATACAGTGCAAGCACAATTCATGAGAGGCAGTACCATAATCCGCTCCAAAACCTTTTCTCCCGGGCCTCAAAATGAATACATTTGTCATGTAAGAAGTCACATATTTAAGATCTAGTGAAAAGCCAGTATGTTTGTTAACATTTTGTGCTTTAGAGATGGTAAATGGAAATCTCCTATTTGATTGAGACCTCTCTTGGTAGCAACATGGAAGGACTCATGCCTAAAGTACCATAGTAATTAAAAGTAGTAGCTTTATTTTCAACAACAGTGGTCATTTTTAATGACAGTTTTGGCGCATGCAGCAATACCTGACATGTGTAGCACATTCAACATTTTCATACATAGGTGCACCTGACTTGTGTTCATGTTCCCATGCACATGTTTGCGGGAGCGGGGGACTTAAACTTTTTTTTTTGTATTTTTAATTTTATATGATTTAATTTAATTTTTTTTAATACTTTTTTTTTTAAACTTATCTGGGAAGGGGGGCTTATAATCCTAGTGTCATCTTTCCTCTTCAATAACTTTAGCTGGGGAATGACAGCTGCCGAATGTAAACACAGCAGGCAGTGGCTGGGAGCTGAAGGAGAAAGTTCTCCGTTAGGCCCACTCCTCTGCTGATTGACAGCAGACAGTGGGCGGGTGCACCCCAATGGGCGTCGGCTGCAGCGTTCTGTGTCCCCTCTGAACCCCACTGCCTCTGCTGATACAGGTGGGGAGAGCAGCAGGGTTAGAAAAGGACACAGATTGCAGCATGCAGCACAGTGGAGAACAGGAGAAGCAGAGCTGATGCGGTGGGGGACAGTGAACGGATTGACAAAAGCCCATGAGCCAGCACAAAAATGTTCGAGTCGCCATAGCAACCTGGCTCCTGAGATTTGTCGAGCCCTGTTGTAAGGTCTCAAACCAATTGGGAATTTCCACTTTTTTCAAAAATCCTTTTTAATACCTGGAGACGGAATCATGCAAGGAACAATGTTTATATATCACTATATTCTTCAACAGTTCTGCAAACTGTTTCTTGCTTTCTGCTGCATTCTCCAGATTATATACTAGAGATGATAATTATCTATAGCATGAATTTAAGTCCAATTTCAATACCTGCTTACCTCTAAATGGTTGTAAAACCTGCTCGCCCTTCCAAGGCTTCTTTTTGTAGATTGCTAACTGCAGAAATATCCCTGTTAGAGCAGGTGTAGACAGCCGTGTAAAATGTTGAGTACACCCAAATTGCCTATCCCACCCCTAGTTTCCTTGGCTGTTTTGCAGTGCAGAGCATGTCAATAGGTATCGTGTCCTACTTTTAGACCCTCTGAATTTCACTTACCAGAACTGACAATTGCAGTCTGAGCTCAGAGGTCCTCTTAAGCAACCATCAACACCTGACTTTTTTACAACAGCTAGTGTAAGGTGATATCAAGCACACCTTGATTTATAGTACCACAAATAAAGCAATGGTCCTAGTGACTACTTTCCAAGAAGATACTAGAAGGTTAAAGGTACTAATGTATAATTACATCCTTTGAGGTGCCCCTCTAGAGAGATCTTTACACTCGTGCTCCCAGACTTTCTTACCTTCTGTGGCCCTTACATACATTCCATTCTTCCTGTTTGATTTTTGTTTTTTCATCATGGGCAATGCATCAAGTGGAGTTAACCCACCTAAAGTTGTTGTAGGGCACACAAACCCTAAATAGGGAGAAACAGAACCTGGAAATAAGGGGGGGAAATTAGCCACTGAGAGTCCTGATTATAACTAATATATCAGTTTTGGGTAGATTAACCCTATAAAGACGAGTACAATTTAGTGGGTAAATGGCATACCACGTTAATATATTTTGCAATATCTTCTGGAGAAGTTTGTCTCACTTTATTTCTTCCTTGTTGCATTCTTCTAGCTGAACCGAAGTGACAGTGATAGCTCAACTCTTTCCAAGAAGCCACCTTTTGTCCGAAATGCGATGGAAAGACGTAGTATGAGAGTTAAAAGGGTATGTTCACTTATGCATTGCATTTCTTGTAACGAATGACCTTCTTTAACTAAGAATATATTCTAATGTCAGTTGTACATTATACATACAAATGGACTTTACAGGTTAACCCAGTACCTTAGGTTGTCTGATAAGAACAAAAGTTATACTTACACCCGGAAGAGAAATAAAGGGGAAGTCTTTACTAGAGACACCTGTTTCAGTGACAGTTGTCTAAGAGAGGATTTCCCCTCACTTTGGAGAGAATTCTTTTTACTTCCATGACAGAAAGTGAAGGGAAATCTCTGCAATGGGACACAGAAAGCAAAGCAAAAAGAAATTGGGGGTGTTTTAACTATTCCTTATTCTATTCAAATCCAAAAACAAATTTTGGCTTACTTTCGATTGTATTGCTATTAATTTAGAATAATTTTGCCAAGTCAGACCAAGTGAAGGCCATTACCTTCTTTGGGAGGTTTTTGCTTGTATCATGAGTTTCATTTTATTTGGTGGGACTACTTGTCAGAGTAATTAATGCAATGTTAACACTGGAATAATGTGTTTCTTCTTCTTAGTAACAATCTGCCTAGCGCCTGTTCTCCACTGACCATCTTATCATAAATGTAAAGAACGCCCCCAGGGAATGGGTCATTTACTTTTTGATGCCCCTATATAAATATCAGGCCCCTTTCAGATAGGCGCATCTGTTCTGATCAGCAGATCCCCTGCTGATCAGAGCTGGAGAGAAGGGATATCACTCTTGTGACATCTGTGTCCATTCAGTTGAACTAACTGGACCCATTTGGGGTCTATGGGGAGTTGGATGTAAGCAGACATGTCCATTTAAATATGATTTACCTTCAACCTATTCTGTTCAGGACTGGCAAAACAGAACTCTGTTCCATATTTTTTTGGAACCTAGATGAACTCAGATGTAAACAGGCACAGGTTCTGACTTCACATAGACTGACATTGAGCTTCTGATCTACTTGAAAAACTGACAGGCAGACCTGATTAGAACGCTGTAGGAAAGGGCCCCTATTAGACTTTGCCTCTTGACATAGTTCAGAATGAACAGATCAAGGTGTTGTAACTGTTGATGGAATATTTCAAATTAACTTTATTGTTTCAGCCTTCCTTGAAGTGTTCTGGTAGAGACCGTGTAATTCGTACATCTCTGGATCTGGAATTAGATCTGCAGGCTTCGAGGACGTGGCATAATCAACTTATTGAAGAAATTGCTGTACTAAGGGAACTGAAAGAACAGTTAGAGCAAGCCAAACGTCAAGGTGAAAATGAGCTGCCTCAGCGGATTAAGGAAGATGACAGCTTGAAGCTTCTGTTCAGACAAGTGGAGAAACAGGTAAGTAACATATAAACTCCTGTGATATCTGTCTGTTGAGGTTCTAACAGTCTGCCTTTACAGCAACTGGCACTGTTGTGAACTTTCTGAATTTGTTTTTCTAACTATGCTGAAGCTTCTGTTAACGTCTCATTAGATTAATTGCAGTTGTGTTGAGTGCAAGTCGTGACCAATTCCAACATTACTTGTGACAATGTGAGTCATGTGGGCATAAAATTAAGTCTGTCTGTTTGTTAAGAGTAATCATTTTCACTTTCAGTGATGTTTTTTGCAAGCAGTAGCCAATTGTTCGTTTTGTGTGAAGAAACCCATACCGCTTCCCTGTGGCGCACAACTTGTTAGAGGATGGCCAGATACCTTATCATCTGGCCATCTGTGATCGCTCTACCTTCTGAGAGTTTAAAGTGCACTATGTTGGACCGCAGTGCACTATTTAAACTGACTATTCGATCTTTTTGTGAGTGGTGAAAATTGGTGAATCTACGGCATGGAGTACATTGGCATGAAGGCATTGCTACAGTCTAATGCTGCTCAGCAACAAGCTGCTGCTGGCCAGCATCAAGCTCATCCGCAAAAACCTAGGCACAACAGCAAAAAATTCTGGCAAAGCAGCAAGAAACAAATAGACTGTTGGATGTCCAGCAGCAACAGGCTAATGCATCTCAGCAAGAAAGTAAAACTGGAGGTTTAGGTGACTGTTTTCGCCCAGGCTGCACAGAGAGAATGAGAGGCCTTAACAGAAGTGGTGCAGCGCACTGGGGCTCAGGTGACTTTCTTATGCCAGGCAGCAGAGAGGGACTAACAGACTTTAAAACAGGTAGTACAATAGCTTATGACCCAAGGTCCAGAGGTCTGTGTTGTCACTCATGGTCATGCTAGTGCAATATGTCTAAGCCACTAATACTTACAGAAAATGATGCCACTGGATGACCTAGAGACCTATCTCACCACTTTTGAACAACCCACCAAATGAGAGGTCCAAAGAGCAGTGGATTTTCTATTGAAATATTGTACTGCAACTGGGTAGGCAGGCGCTTGCAGCGTGGTACCATTCATTCATATTGTCCTGTTTGGCAAGTGGCACTGCGTGGCAAAAGCAGCATACCGTATATTTTTTACCGCACCACAACACAAAGCATCAGAGCCCCAGCAGTGTATACAGCACTATATGTACCATTGCAGCAGGCAGCAAAACCACACAGTTTCACCACCCTTGTGAATTAGGCCTAACATGGATGGCCCAGGCCAAGAAGTGGAATTTAAGGGTTACCAACTGGTGCTTGGCTCTCCTGGATTTTTTTCTTTCTAAGTGGAGCACTGGGCTGGTTGTAATAAAAATAAAATGCGGATACCTTCTGGAGAGCACACTCTCTCTAGGCAGCAGGTGTTTAAATCCCTGGATTCAAACAGAATGGCGGGTATGTGACAGGCAGCCCGATACAAGATGGAGTGCATATGAGGCTTTATACTAAATTGCTATAAATGTGGGTATTAACATGAATGTTATTATGAATGTGTATAGTGGGCTGGCCATGGCTATAGATATTATTGGGATACATTTTTAAATGATTTAATTTTATAAGGTATGAAATAAAGAATATTTTTATTTTTAATGGTGTGGGTGATCTTAGTCTGAAGTCTTTGACACACTGCAGGTTTTTCTTAGCTCCTTTCTCCAAGAGTTTGTAGTGACGTATTGCTATCTACCATGTACATGCTAGATCCATGAGAGTGTAGCTTCTGAATCTCTATTTTCTGTTGTGCAGTAGATACAAATTTAATGAGTGGACACATCTGGGTACACCTGATGAATAAAATGGAGTGATGAGAGGCTGGAGGGAGAGCAGTTCAGTTTGTGCTAAGAACAGGATGAGAAAAGATGCTAAGCAACCCAGTTAAGAGCCAGAAGGCTAAAAGGTTTTGTTTGAGTTTGTTGTGTTTTCTTGCAAATGTTCTTCTGTGGAGAAATAGAAGTGGGCAAGCATCCCCCCCTTAAACACACTTTTGATGTCTGGACTCTGCGAGCTCTACACTTGCAGCTGGCCCTTACATATTACATATGCTTCTCTGCAGACAGAATAAAAGGCATACAAATCTGGCATATATACTTAGTTTTGGCTATAAATAGGACAGTTAAAATCACAGTGATGGGTTTTGTGTTTACTTAGGTGCAAAGAATAGAGCTGAAGTATGAAGTGCAAGCCGAGAAGATGATGAGAGCAGCTGCTAAGGATGTACGCCGCCTACGAGGACAAAGCTGTAAGGAGCCACTGGAAGTCCAATCCTTCAGGTAAAGCTCTAATGTAACCTTTAGGCCTGGTTCACACCTGGGCGTTTTACAGCACGTTCCTACGTACTGTAAAACGCTCAACATGTGGAAACCAATAATTGCCTATGGGCATGGTTCCCACCTGTGCGTTTTACAGCAAAAAAACACCCTACGCCCAAAGAAGTACAGGAGCTTCTTTGGGGCGTATTTGCCGCGCGCATCCATTAGGATACAGCCGCATAGCCCTTGTAAACGCGCGTTTCTTTTACCGCAAATCGCGGTGCAAACGCGCATATTCCATACACCTAGGTGTGAACCCAGCCTTAGAAATACAATTACCTATGCAAAAATATATTCATTTACAAAGCCATTCACTACATCTGATTTTAAATAAAGGAGCAACTGATATACATGACAGTCTTCTCTTTGTCCTGGAAAGATGTTTACAGAGACAATTGGCTATAGCTGTGACAGCAACATTGGCAACAAACTGTTTGAGATTAACTCCATTACAAAGCATATGTATATAGACAGAAAAGTGGCTAAAAAGGACTGAAGAAGATCAGCAGTGCTGAGATGCAAAAAAATAGGAGAATCTACCTTAATTTTGACGATACATTTATTCTTTTTTTTGTGGGGTTATTAGAACACTTGATGCATGAAGCAATAATTATTAAGCTGTAGTTACTCCATTAATCTCCTCTGCTTTTTTGCTGTATAATTTTAGTGGTGTTTAAACCCAAGAACAGAATGCAAAATATTTGGTATTTATGTGCATTGCATCGTAATGGAAAACAATAGTCTTTTGACAGTTTATTTAAAATATATGTGAATATAACTTATTAAAAAGTATAAATGCTTTAAAAATGTTATGTGTATAATTTGTAAACAGGCAGTATATGTACCTAGCGAAGCCATACTGCTCACTTAAGTATACAGGCTTCCCTTCCTGCTTAATACTTTAACCGTTTCTTTGTCCAAACTTCCTGAAAGCCGGATTATTACTACATTGCTCCACGCTCTCGCTTGCCCGGCGCTCGGAACTACATGTCCCGGGCGTCGGGCGATATGAATTCAACACCCCTGCGCAAGCATTGTCGCTATGTATCGGTCCCGATACCGATGCTAGTATTGGTATCGGGACATCCCTAGTTAAAACCCCTGGCAAGTAATTTTTGCTGTCTGTGTCTCACTAGAGAAAGTTCACTTTGCTTCCTATTCTGGAAGTGTAACAGAAAATGAGAAGAAATCTCTCCAAAGTGAAAGAAGAAATTCCTTTCTTAGATAGCTGTGATAGGATGATTACCATTGGATGATTTCCTCTCATAACTTTCTGCCATGCAAAACTTTTGGATTTCTCTCACTTTCTGTCAATGATCAAATTGAGGGGTGACTCTCCCCAACAGGGACACAGACGGTAGTAAAACCTTAAAAAAGAATCCAACTCCTCCCTACTCTATCCAAAACTAAAAATAAATTTACATTTGCCTTTACATACATTTTAACATTTTGCCCCAAATTTGGGAAAACCCTTCTTTCTCTATCGTCCATTGAGGGACACAGTTCTAAAGAATTCTGAGATGTAAGGTTATGCTGCTGCCTCCAGGAGAAATGGACACTAGGCAAAAAAATTAAAAGCCTGTAACTTAAAACACATAACCCCTCCCACCTTACACCCGCTAGCTTTGCTTTATGTCCTCAGGAGTATGGCTGTGTCTTTTTCTTCTGCTTTTTTATTTTGTTTTGTTTCTTCGTGAGATTGTATCAAGAGCTAGTTGCTGTATGCTGGATCAGGTGTGCAGGCAGGTGTTTTTTTTTTCTACATTTAGCCCTGCTGCGGGCAAGCAGGGCTAAATGTAGAGCAGGGGAGCCGCTGCTCATTTTGTACCAGATCACTTGCACAGCGCTTCCATTCTCAGCTGTCACAAGCTGGGCTGCACAAAAGATTGAGCACATTGCTTTGCTCGATCTTCAGTATTGGAGGGCAGGCTTCATAAAGAGAACTTGTCACCTTCAAAAATTTTCACATAGGGACTTGTTATCCCCTGTGTGATAGCAGTAAAGTTAAGTGAATAAAAAAAAAGTGAAAAATAAATAAAAAAAGTAGAAAATAATAAAATTAAAAAGTGATTCAAGAAAACTATAAAAAAATAACATAATAAAAAAAGTAATAAAGTAAAAAAAATAGTAACATTAAAAAAAAAAGAATCTTACAAAAGTTAAAAAATAATAATAAAAAAAACTTATAACCAGCCCTACCACCCCTGCCATCAACATGTGAATAAACCAAAGGGCATTGTGTGTGTTGAGTGCTGCCCCCACCACCGTGTTCCATATTGTGGTAGCTGGGCAGAACACTCTCTAACACGCAGAAGGTGCATTAAAGGGTAAGTTTGAATTTCCAAGTAATTTGGAAGAATGGAATTATCAGCTCAAGTCTGGCCCCCTTTAGCCCCCCCCCACTATTCTTCCCTTTCGACAAACGGTCCTTCCACTCCGCCAGTACGGGTGTGCTATCTGTACCCCATACTGCCATCCAGCATGGCCCTCTGCAATGAATATTGAATTACGCTCGTTGACCAACTTAGCATGGTTAAATAAGGTTTTGGTAAAAAATTATTTTTTGTATCTTGAGAATCGAAATCAAAATACAATTTGCTTCACCCAAAATATCAAACCCTGCAGCAAGCACTAACGTGATATGTCACCAAATATCCAAAGATAACCTATCAATAGAGTCATGAGAGACAAGTAGATTGAGCCCCTGCTTTAGTCCTTGGACAAATAGTTTTTTTTTTATTTTCACACCCCTGTCAATATTATTAAATCCTGAAAGTTTCTCAAGCTGACAAAAGTAAGAGATTCATACCAGATAAGTTAAATCCTTGAAGTTCCTCCATTTGTTAGGAAGCGGGTCTTATCTAGTATCAGTACTGATGATTCCTCCTGTGGTGGTCCGTAGTTCCCGTGGTTGTCTCTTCCTTTGTTTTAGTCAGGCCAGTATTATCTGTGAATTCCCATTGTGGTGAGGGGACCAAGGACATGGGGTCATGAGTAACTGTATGATATATTTGTCAGTTATTATTGTAGGGATAGTTTTTTTTACCACCTTTTTATTGTATCTGGGCTGTGTACATTCTGTGTCCTGACTCTTTCTGGTTTACATTACTTTTCATAAGAGTCTACCTATTTTTATTCAATTTTCCTGGCGTCTCTTTAAGAGGCCAAGATTAAAAAAAGAAGATGCACTTGTTTTTTATACTGTGTGCGCATTCACAGTTTGTTTCTCCTGGAATGTTAGTAACGGTAGATTGCACTTCTGTCGCTGGGCCGTGGTGGTTTCACTTCAGCACCATTAATGATTTCTTGCCTCCTATTGAAACCGGCTGTTGGGGAAGATGAGGACACAGTGACACAACCTTTATTTCAATTATACTGCTGTCTGCAATAGTGGATATGTGCCTCACATATATGGTTTATTTTCTCCCTTCACACCAGTCTGGGCTTTGAGCAGTTCTGAGGAGATTTGTGGCACTTATATTTTGTCTGTTTTTTCACAGATATGTCTATTTCTAAACAGAGGGGCGAGCGCACCTTAACTTCTGAGGAGCCCTCCTCTTTACTTGTTGTATGTACTGTATATAACGCGGAGATTCCCTCTGGAAAGGAATGTGCACATTGTACTGCTATTGGGGCCAAATCTGACAATTCCTCGGCTGTTTCTAATCCTGCACCTCCCTCTTTATTGGGTGATTCTTCTCTTTTCATTACTAAAGCTAAATTTTCTTCTATTATAAAGAGTGTTTTTTTTTCCTCATTTAAAAAAACTTGTAGCCCCTGTTTAGAGGGTAAAATATTGTGTTTCTCCTTTGCCTGTAGTTTCTGAGGAAGAAATGCCTGCTATTTCTGGAGCTGCTGTAGTTTCTCCACAAGATTCTATGTATTATGAGGATGAAACTGCTCAGGCTGATTTTCAGCCATCTGCAATTACTTTGCATCAGAAATAAATAGTTGCCTTTTTAATTGAGGCTGTGCAGAGAATTATGCAGTTTTTTTCCCATTTTGCAGTTTCTAGTCTGAGTGTGTTTGAAAGGTTTTTCCTCTCCATCCTATTTTTGATAGGTTTCTCTACAAGGATTGGGGAATTCCAGATAAGCAATTTCTGGTTCATAAACGTTTTAAGTCTCTTTATCCTTTTCCAGAGTATTTTGTTAAAAAGTGGTATTTTTCTCATGAAGTTGATCCTCCAATTTCTCGTCTAAACAAGGCCTTCACTATTCCTATTCATGACGCTCCTTCCTTTTAGGGATCCTACTGACAAGATATTGGAGAATCATTTTTGTACCAATCATTTGTTGACTGGTTCGGCTCTTCAACCATTATTGGCTATGGTCCTTATTTCTCAGACTTTGGCTACTTTGACAAAATCTTTGAGTGCAGATCAGGAGTTGCTGGAGTTGATCCACATTTTACTGATTGTGTTGGTCAGATGACCGTTGCTTCTCATTTATTGTGTGATGCAGTTCTTGATGCTTGTTGTCTATTTCTACCATTCAGATAAGCAGAGCTTTCTAGCTTAAATACTGGTCGGCAGGACCCCAATGCAAGAAGGGACTTTTGCGTTTGCCCTATGTGGGAGATTATCTTTTTGAAGCTTAGCTGGATCAGATGCAGCTCCTGCAAGCGATCGGGCGTCTCTAGAGACGCCTGATCGCTTGTATGTAAACAGCCATCGCTGGCTGTTTACATGCTTACCGTTTTCCCTCTCGTGTGCGCGCTGAGTGCTGCACACGAGAAGGGGGAGGGGCAGGACGTCTCAAGACGCCCTCCCGCTCCTAGCAGACGTCCGTCCGGCCGTTCACAAACGGCCATGGACGGAAGGTAGTTAAAAAGGCTACGGAAGGTAAAAGTGAGCACTTACCGCAGATGCGAAAATTTAAGGATCAGCATCGTAAGCCTGCTCCTTTTCTATCTTTTAAATGTTCATTTCGTTTTTTCCATTCAGGTTTTCCGTTCCCAATCTCAAAAAGCATCTGATACTTTTTAGCCTTTTGGATCCTTTAGACGTCCTTGGCAATCAAAAACCTCCAAGCCTTTGGAAAACCCCGCTTTGGCATGAAGGTCAACCCCTGCCCTTCCATCTCAGGATGGTATTTGCGAAGACGTGGAAAGCTCAAATTTCAGATGTGCTTCAGTTTGAGAGGTGGTTTCCACAGCTTACAAAATGGAGCTTTATCTTCTTCCTCCTCCTCGGTTCTTTGCGTCTAGGATTCCCATGTCTCAGGCAGCGTCAGACAAACTTTTTGTTGCTCAGTTCTAGGTCTGTTGGATCAGAGAGTTATTATTTCCACTCCTTTGGCAGAACGTTTTCAGGGGTTTTACTAAAACCTGTTTATGGTTCCCAAACGCAGTGGAGGCCTATGCCCAATTCTGGATTTAAAAGCACTCAATATGTTTGTACATACTCACAAATTCAGAATGAAATCCATTTGAACGGTTGTCGCCTCTTTTCGATAGGAAGATTTTTTGGTTTCCATAGACATAAAGGATGCGTATCTACACGTTCCTGTTTTTCCAGCTCATCAGTATTTTCTTATTTTGCCTTCATGAACAATTTGTCACTTTTCCCTTCGGCCTGGCTTTGGCTCCAAGGGTTTTACAAAAGTCCTTGCTTCGTTTCTGGGACTCTTTTCATCGCAAGGGCATTTCGACTGTCAGATACTAAGACAACCTTTTACTTGGCCAACAGCCTCTTTTGACTCTGGAGCGCAATGTTTTGTTGGTTTGGTGAACCCTAGGTGGATTGTGAACATTGATAAGCTGTCCCCAGTTCCATTGCATTGCTTGGAATATTTGGGTCCTCTGTTCGATACCTTTCAAGCAAAGCTGTTCCTTCCTCAAGACAAAATAATGTGTTGCAAAATCAAGGTCAGTCACTTTGTTCACATCGCCTTTCCTTTCTGAGAACCTGTAGTTCCATTCCAGAACTTGACATGGGAACATTCTTACACCATGGAAAAAAATCTCAATCTCTGGACAAGATGATCAGATTGAGTGCCCTGGCCAGGATGTCTCACTTGTGGTTTTTGACATCCACTGCCTTAAAAGCAGGAAAGCAATTTCTTCCCATAACTTAGAAGATTGTCACAATGGATGCCAGTCTTGTGGGATGAGGCGATCTTTTGAACCATCTGTATGTGCAAAGTTGTTGGTCTTCTTCCTCCCACACTCTACAAAAATATGCTGGTGGGTTAATTGGGTCCTATGTAAATTGGCCCTAGTATGTGTATGCATGTGAGGTCTTACATTGTAAGCCCTTTGAGGGCAGGGACTAATGGGAATGTACAGCATGTAAAGTGCTGCATAAATTGGCATCGCTATAAAAATGCCTGAAATGAATAAATATCATTAACATTAGAGGTGCACCAAAATGGAAATTTTAAAACTGCCCACACACCGCTCTGCCGGACTGTGATAGGCAACAGAGCGGTGTGGGAGGAGACGCGGGCCGCTCACAGCGCTCTCCACCGCAGCGCTCGGCCGGCTGCCACACTTTCTCTCCTACCCGCTGGGACACAGAGCAGCGCCCAGTGGGGAGGAAAGAAATCAGGGATGCGTCGATGTATTGGCAGGAAAATGGCACTTTCGCCATTATGCCAAAAGTGCAATTTTCGGCCGATATGTTTCGGCGGCCGATATATCAGTGCATCCCTAATTAACATTGCATGTACTACAGCAAAACAACGTTTGTATGAACAGAAAAACAAACTTATGACCTTCAGGGACTAAGCTCGATAGCTGTGATATCAGAAAACGTTTAGATATGAAAGATTTTACAACTGACATTATTTTTGATGATAGTTATATTTTGCTGGATGAGAGTCTTTTGTGTTTATGACTAAAGACTAAATAATCATATCTTTTATATTTCCTTTTCTTCTTTTTTTTAGAGAGAAAATGGCATTTTTCACCCGGCCAAGAATAAACATTCCCACTCTTGCTGCAGATGATGTTTAATGTTGACCATAAAAGTATTTTGTGTTACTGTTCTGAATGCCACTACAGCAGAAAACACAGTTAGATGTGTCTGAAGTAATATGTTGTGGCGTTATGAAGGTACAGAGTTTGTTGATATGTGTTAAATCTTCAAAGTTTTACGAGAAAACCATTTCCTACACTAATGAAAAATAACAAGAATTGACAGTTTATTTTCTGTATTTCTACGTTTGTACAGTTTGTATAATAAGAATCATATTTTGTTGGAGGAGAAAAAAAAGCATATTTTACGATCCACTGTGCTGTTCAAGAAAGATGACTTTTGTATAGAAGAATGCTTGAGAGCTAATATTGCAATAAAAGTAATTTAATTAAACCAAGTTTTACCCTACAACCTTAATAAATAAAAAAATTGCCGTAGCCTATACATGGTACGTTCTACTGATATCACTTTTCTCATGAAGCGTTTTATACTACATTTTAGGAGACCGTAGGACAAGAATACAGGTTTTATTACATGTTAAGCTTTGGGCATTATTTGAGATGCTGTAGTACTCTGGGGTTCTGGTGAAAAGAAAAAAATGTTAATCAAGTGACTTATCACCAACTGACAAAAACACATCCGCTTTAAGGTCAAAATCATCTTTTTTTTAATAAAAATCATTTTTGATGATTTTGTAATCTCGTGTCTCATTGCATTAATGAAGTTTTATTGTGTTTTAAATTATCCATGGCTATTAGATTTCCACCACTTAGTACAATGACTATCAAGTGGATATAAATATCTGCAACAGATAACTTAGATCTGCCAGTGCCAGAATAAAAGATTGGTCTGGATTTATTCTTGTTCTCTGTTCCTTCAAAGAGAAACTGCAAATGACAGCCTATCTATACATTTTGGGATATGTGAATGGATAGGGATAACATATATTCATTTAGAATGCAAAGGTTTTTTGGTTGGTTGGATTATTTCTTAAAGAGACTCGAAAATTCGAAATAAAAATTAAAAACAAAAAGCTAATTTAATAGATTTGTAACTTACCTGTTCAGACACCTGTTTGCAGCATGTTCACTCTGTTGCAGAGCCACAAAGACCTTCACTTCTGACACAATTCCTGATGTTTCAGATGCCTGGGTCCCCCTCTGTGGCTGCTTCTGTCAGTCACTACTGCATCCTGTATTGATGTTGGGGTCAGCAGTAGGAACCACATAGTGCGGCAGAGGTGCAGGAATACGGCACACTAGGAAATGTTTCAGATGTGAGGATTATGAAAAATGTATAGCAAGGCAACAATGTATAGCAAGGTCATGCTGCTGTGTATACGAGAGTCTGGACAGCAAACAAAAAAAGCGTAACCAGCCTGGTATGAACCCTCCCACTGGCAGCATGCCTAAGAGGATGGATATATTTTTGTCTACTGAGAAAAGTTTATCCTTTTTTTCTACTGAGAAACATTTTCTAGCTATTTTTTTTTTCTTTTCACAAGATTATTTTTGTTTTTGAGGACTTCATCTACAAGCTACTTGAGCCTGTTTCTTTGGCTGTCTGGCGTATCCTTACCAATAGCTCTAGAGGCCGCTGCTGGACTGGACAATTGCAATTGCAGGGTCTGCCTAGAATACAAATTTTAGGCACTGGGCTCTGCTTGTGGTGCTTTTTAGACCGTTCTCTACTGTGTGTTCGTGAGCTACAGAGCGCTTTCCAGGCACAGACCCATTGCACCCATTTGGTGTGACCCATCTCTGAAGACTTTGTTTATTGGAACTGTTGGGTGGCATAATTATCCACTTCATGGAAAGGGAAAAAACGTTGAGGAATTAAGTGCTGTGTCACGAGGTAGAGTGTTGCACTCGCACATTCTGTGTTCTTTTCCTGACATTTAGTGTGTAGTAACACTGTCCTGCCACTGCTTCTAATTGCAAAAAGACATGTTTCTACCTCTGTTAGTCCTTTCTGCTGCCTGTAGTGACTTGGTCACCTGTGGCCTCTTGAACCTGTCCTACGCCCAGCAGTCAGTTTGTAAGTATTCAAGGTTTTTCTTGTATTACACCTGGACTAGATGGTTTCTGGTCCCCAAGTTGCCATTGCTACAGGACAAAACTCAATGGCAACTGGGAATAATGCAGGAAGCAGCGAAAGTCTGAAACCAGCGGGTGGCAGCCATGACTGAGTGTAACAACCAGCTACACAGTACAACAAACTCGAGAGGAACCAGTGAAACAGAAGGGTAACACTGGTGAGATAAGATAACTGGAACAAGAGAGATCAACTAGCTTCTAGAGAGGTGGGCTGTGGAACCTTAGCTTAGATGTACATATTGGCTAGAGAGGAAGCACAGTGCATGGCTCTATGAGCTGATGCAGGATGTGCGCTGAGAGAGGCTGAGTGGAGCTCTAGTCAACATTGTCCACTCGCCCAAAGGATAAAATTCAAAATATTAACAGTCACCTATAAAGCCATCCACAACTCTGCCCCCGGATATATCTCAGACCTTGTCTCAAAGTATCACCCTAAACGTCCCCTCCGCTCATCCATTGACCTCCTGCTTTCCAGCTCCCTTGTCCACTCCTCCCATACTCGCCTCCAGGACTTCTCTAGAGTCTCTCCCATCCTCTGGAACTCCTTACCCCAACCTGTCCATCTATCTCCCACCTTGACTGCCTTTAGGCGTTCCCTAAAGACTCATCTCTTTAGGGAAGCCTGCATAGAGCTCCACTCAGCCTTGTGGATGGCTTTGTAAGTGGTTGTGTCACGGGGGCCACGTACCTGAGGTGAGACCAAAGTAGTGGGGAGGCCTCCCTTGCACCTCGGGTCCTTGAAGTCTCTGGAGACGGAGACAGAGACTTGGTGGACACAGAGTGGCACAGATCCGAGCCGAGGTCAAGTCCACTCTGGCAACGAAGTACACAATGGTTAATCAGAAGAATGGTCGAGATCCAAGCCGGGGTCGGTTCCAATCTGGCAGCTGAGTATAAAAGGGGTAAAGAAGTAAAATGGTCAAGGTACAAATCTGAGGTAAATGGCAGGCAGCAATCAAGAGTAGTCAAATAGGTTTTCAGGTCACAACAAGTTCAGACAGATCACACACTAGCACAGGAACAAGGGGGGGACTGAAGATAATCCAGCAATTTGGCAGTGTCTGGGCTGGGCTTATATAGGGAAGTAATGATTGAAGTTTGAGGTCACTTCCTGTGCGCCTCCTGGGCATTTTCAGAAAGAGGAGGGGAGGAGTTAGATTTGTAGGTGACACTAAAGGAGCACTTAGGTAGGAGGAGAACCATGAGAGTGCAGAGTCTTGTAGGCCAAACGAGTGGAGTTTTTTGAGGAGGAGTGGGTAGTCAAAAGCAGCAAAAAGGTCTAATATGAAGAGTAACAGGTAGCAAAGTTCATACTCCTTACTCTTGATGAGTCCTGCAGTTTACACATTAGTATCTCGGAGGCTTTCTGATTTATTCTATTAATAAACAAGCAGCTATTCTTGTGTTATAGTTCAACATATGCCTAAAAAATATAATCACACATATTCACATTTCTTTAATAAAGTGTTGTTTCATGTGATAAATATGTGGTATTGTTGTTGTCCTGGTGTAATCAAGGAAAATGTATTTCAGGTAGTTGTCAACTCACAGCAAATGTATTTCCTGTAGATCTGTGGGTCACTTTAAAGCTGAACTCCAGGCAGCTAGCTAAATAGACAGATGAAATAATTATACAAGAGCAGTTTTAACTGCCAAAGGATTTGTATTTGTGTCCATCCCGTTTTGAGATGTACACTGTGATGCCACACAGCTCAGTTCTATCTGACAAGGCCAGGGACCTGATCGTTCTCTGCTGCAGTTTTATTTCACTTACAGGTCTCCACCCCACCCCTGCAATGTGACTGAACAAGGAAAGGAAAAGCAGGAGACAGACGAACACATCTCTTTGTCACTCCTCCATTCACCATTCTCGTTACACTGCAACACACCTGATTGGTGCCGTGTTTTGCTTCTCCTTACCTCCCTGAGCTCTGTTGTACAGGGACTGCAGGTGATTGATATGAGGTCAAGATTTAATTTTTTTAAATATAATTGTTAAAATAAAGTCTGTTTTGTATTAACAGAACAAATGTTTTCCTTTTAATTGTTGCTTTATGGGGTAGCTTTCAGCTACCTATATAGTCATGTGCAAGTTGGCTGGCTCCTAGTTTTTTTAAGCTGGCTCCTAGTTCTGGGTGAGAGATTATTCCAGGCCTGCATTACAGATCTGGGGTAAACACTTCCCTATCCCCTCTCAGGGGCCTGAAACCAACAGTCGACAAAATTGTCCACTGCTTGAGTCTTTACATTATTATTATACAGGATTTATATAGCGCCAACAGTTTGCGCAGCGCTTACATTCCTCTCAGTCCTCATTGGTTCACGCAAGTGTTGTCCCATACTTTAACCCGGGAGGAGTTCACTGCAGTTATGCTGGATTTAATGGGCCAAATTGCATTTTTTATTGTCGACACTGACCGTAGAGGATATAAGATGTAACTCATTGACTTCCCTGGCAGAATCATCATCCAATTTCTCTGCAGCCTTAAAGTGTATCCAAATTCAAAATGTTACCTGTTGCAACTTACCAATCCATAGATGTGGTGGCTGCATTTTTCTCTGCACATCACTGATTCCTTTGCTTTGCTATGGGTTCTCAGCACTTGTAATGAGCCCAGGTTTTGTGCATACTTAAGCCCGCTCAAAAGTGTGACTTCCAACCTCTCCTCCCAGGCCAATGAGTTGCAGAGAGGTACATTCCCCTCCTCACAGCTATACATTACAAATGCCACCACCGCAACTGCCTCCACTGATTGGGCCAGGAGGAGGGAGTGGTGGCCACAGTTTTGAGCGGGCTTGGCAAACTGGATTCCCTTCAAGCACGGGCTCATCTCTACTACGCACTTCCACTTTGTGGCCCTGTCATTCAGTCAGTCCTCCGCACCCTGCATTTTCACCAAGGTTCTAGCCCCTGAGCTTGTCTTGTTACACATTTAAAGGGCATCCTCATTGTAGGGGTACCTGTGGACCTCCTTTTTAGGGATGTGCTGATACCGAGTATTTAGGTACTCGCCCAAATGCTCCGATACCAGAGCTTCCGGTCAGAGGGAAATTTCTGACCACTCCTGACCCCTGCACTCTGCTTTACATATACTGACCTCTGCACTCTGCATTACTTACTAATGGCCTCTGAACTGTTACTTCTGACCTGTGTTGCTTACTACTGCCCTCGGAACTCTTACTACTGACTTTCTGAACTCCTGTGTTACTCCGGACCCCTGCACATTGCATTGTTTACTACTTACACCTGAACTATGCATTACTTACTCCTGTCTCCTGCACTCTGCATTAGTTATTTCTGACCCCTGCAATATGCTTTACATACTACTGACCACTAAACTCTGCATTACTTACTCCTGGACTCTGCATTACGTACTTCTGACCCCTACACTCTGCGTTACTTATTACTGACATTTGAACTCTGCTTTACTTACAACTGATCCCTGCACTCTGCATTACTCACTACTGACCCTTGAATTCGGCATTACTTACTACTGACTTCTGCACTCTGCGATAGTTACTCCTGACCCCTGCATTCTGTTACTTACTACTGAACTCTGCATTATTTACTCCTGACTTCTGCACTTTGCTTTACATACTACTGACCTGTCCACTATGCATTACTAATAACTTCTGGACTCTGCATTACTTACTCCTGACCCCGACACACTGAATTACTTACTCCTGACCCCTGCGTTACGTTCTCCTGACCCCTGCACTCAGCATTACTATTGACCTCTGCATTCTGCGATACTTACTCCTAACCCCTGCATTCTGACCCCTGAGCTCTGTGTTACATATTCTTGACCTCTGTACTCTGTGTCACACCTACTGACTCTGCATTACTTACTCCTGACCGCTGAACTCTGCATTACTTACTCCTGAACTCTGCAGTTTTTGTATTACTTACTTCTGACCTCTGCACTCTGCTTTACATGCTACTTATCCCTGCACTCTGCTTTACTTACTACTGACCATTGAATTCTGCATTACTTATGCCTGACCTCTGAACTTTGCATTGCTTTGAAGGAGGAATCTGTTGGATTTCTTTATAAATCTATAAGTGTATGGCCAGCTTTAGTTTGTAAGAGTTAAACAACAAGTGATTGTCCAAACTTGAAGTTGTGGGCAAAGTTGTGATATTTGGCTGGCACTGGGGTTTCTGAGGTTGTGTTTGGAGTTATAGATCAGACTTACATAGTTTTGTGAGAATGCCAGATGATAGCCACACAGAAGACCAGGATAATTGGCATTTACTATGATATAAGGTATCCCTAGTAACACTTGCCCTTGTGTGCATAAAGAAGCATCTCTAAAGTTCCTCCAAAGTTTAATACAATCTTTAGCCAAGAAAATACTATAAGGGTATTGTAGGGATCTTAGAGGGAAGTTGGACAGATGGCCATTGGATAAGAGGCAGAAGAGGAGACCCTGAATTGTTTAAGCCACAGTGGACTGGTAATGTCTACAGTGACCAGTTTGGATTGGCTGTGATAGCATTGCCCATTGGTGAGACAGTGGTTGACTTCGCTAGCCCATCTTCACCTTTCTGAAAAACATTTTCTGAGCGATTTAGTGTGTAGGCTAGTGTAAACCTTCCCTTCTACATACATTATACATGTATATTTTTGGTAAAGGGATCTGAGGAACCTCAAAAGCTTGCAAGTGTGGCCGATCCTTTTTTTTTTGGCTTTACTTTCTGTTGGGTCACAGGAGTACATTTACTAATATACTCCTGAGATCCAAAGTCAGCCAATGACAGGCTAGTGCCCAGTCTCAGCTGCCAGCGCACACAGTGGCAACGCGGTCGAGAAGGATTGTGACGATATTGTCAGCTGGCTCTGCCTCTCTGCTCATGGCTAGGGGAGCAGAGAGGGGAGGGGGAATCGCTGCAGGCATGGGTGGGCAGTGACTGGCAGTCGCTGCTCTCCATTGGGAGTAGGGACTGCAAGCTGACTGATCAGCTGTCACATGGTTGGTCAGCCCTCGATCTTAGATGGGACTGTTTAGAAGGCTCCATTCACACCTATGCGTAGTGACGCAGCTGATTCAGCACGACAAAACGCTCCACCCAAGGAATCCCATTTGTTTCTATTAGGGATTCACCGATACCATTTTTTCGGTATCAAGTATGAATACCGATATTTTGCTGTCCATACTCGCTGATGCCAAGTACCAATACCGGTGCTTCCGCTGGCATGAGGCCAGCTTCCCGGGCAATCAGGAAGCCGGGCAGTATGTAATGACATGCTGCCCGGCTTCCTGATTGCCTGGGAAGCCGGCTCCATGTTGTTTGGACAGCTTGATTGTGATTGACCGGGAAACTGGTTTCCATGCCAATCAGCATCGAGCCAGCTTCCCGGCATTTCAGGAAGCCGGGCAGCAAGTAATGGCTCGCCTCTCGATTGGCCAGGAAGCTGGCTCCATGCAAATCAGCATCGAGCCAACTGTTCGGCCGGCTTAATGCTGATTGGCCGAGAAGCTGGCTTTCCAGCCAATCAGCATGGAGCTGGCTTCCTGGCTCATCAGGAAGGCAGGAGGCGTGTCATTACTCGCCACTCAACTTCCTGATTGCCCAGGAAACCGACTCCATGTTCCCCTTCAGCCTTGCCGGTCAGAGGAAATTGTATGGTAATAGGTGTTGCTAGTTGTGAATCCAGCCTTAAAGAGGAACCCCAAGAAACATTTTTCTTAACCCTTTCTGCGGGGCTACCCCTGCACTATAAGGCCACATTCACACTGCGTTAACTCGGGCCATACACGTCCATATCGGGCCGTTCCCGTGAGGGACAGGTGCTGCGTGTATCAGCAGGTTCTTCCCTATGGGAGGAGGCGGCCGTACACACACCCCAACTGCACATCCATGTGAGTCCGCTTGTCCGTACTCGGAGGCAGGATGGATCCTGTCTGCGTCTGAGCACAGACACCAGGACCTACACGAATGTGCAGTTCGGGTGTGCGTATGACAGCGTACGGCTGCGTCCTCCCATAGGGAAGAACAGGCTGCTGCGTGCAACCACACTGCAGCTGTCCCTCCCAGGAACGGCCCAATATGGGCGTGCACGGCCCGAGTGTGAATGAGGCCTTAGGGTTAAGTGCTCGCTTTCATCTAGGTGTGAAAATTAAAAAGTTATACTCGCCTAATACTTGGAGCGGTCTGGCTGTTAAATTGTTCCTTCTAGCTCCAGCGGTGGTAGGTCCCTTGAGTCATCACATCCAATACACTGTGTATTGGATGTCAGGATGTTGAGGGACATTCCATCGCTGGAATGGAGGAGGAGACAGGCTGGAGGGAGCAGTCTAACAGCCAGCCACCTCTGAGGATTGGGTGAGTATAATTTTTTACATTTTTCACACCTAGATGAAAATGAGCACTTAACCCCAGGGACGCACGGTCAGCAGAGGCAGACCCTCACCTAGTATTATGGGAAAAAAGCTGTCAGCTTCAAGTCTGAATCTGACAGCTTTTTCTCCATTCAGATTGGCTTCTAGCAGGTTACACAGCAGGGAAAGCCTCGCCACTGTGTAACCTGTTAAAGGCGTGAGCTCCGAGGATAGTTTGGACATATGACAAATCGCCGTTGGTCCAAGCTGTCCAATCAAAAAAAAAAGGGAAAAAACCCCCACTGAGGACATCAATCTCGATGCCTCACCAATGAGGGACAGGGAGGTTCCTCGGTGTTTCCTCCACACAGCTTGGTTACCGGGATGGGGGACGGTGTTCTATCAAAGTTTGTGACTATGTTGGAATGTGTGACCAGTGACGTGGTCACACATTCCAACCTAATCCTGCCCACAAAATAATGTTTCAAACGAAGTATATATTCATTTAATAATAAAGATAATAATACAATTATTGGGGGTATTTTAATATTATTTATTTAATTTAACTTTATTTCATCATATTATTAAAATGCCCCCAATAATTCTATTATCTTTATTATTAAATGAATATATACTTCGTTTGCATTATTTTTAAACATAGCCGCGCAAGCGCAGTAGCGGCAACTCGGCTGGAAAATTTTATGACCAATCAGCTCTTCCCACATACGTGTAGTAAGCTGATCACACATTTTAACGATGTCAAAGTGGGTGGGATTACATTGGAATGTGTTACCGCCTCACCGGTCACACATCCCACCGTGGTCACAAACTTTGATAGAACACCGGGCTTTGGCGGGATGGGGTGGAGCTTCAATGGAGTGTGGGTGGTGCTTTGGTGGGATGGAGGCATGCTGGGGGCGGGGCTGGGGAATGCCTCACCCAGCACGGAAGGCAGCGCACATCACTGCAAGTTAACCCATATAGTAGTGCGGGGGTAGCTTCATTTCAAGAAGTAAGATTTTTTTTTCCAGTCCTTTAACCACTTCTGGGCCGCAATACATCTATAGACGGTGGCCCGTTAAAGTGGTTCTTGGTACCGCTTTTACTTAGGTGACATTAGGGGTTTGAAAGACCCCTGATGTCTCCATAAAGAGGACTTGTCACACCCTATCTGTTATTATATAGGGTGCTTGTTAGCCCCCTATGTGATAGCAATAGGGTTAATGTACAAAAAAAGTGTTTAAAAATTAAAGTAACATATAAGAAAAAAAAAAAATACAAAAAAAGTTGTATAGTCCGCCACCCCCCCACGTGCACGCACAAAGACACGCAAACATGCGTCAGTGCGCCTACGTGCGAAAACGACAATTGCGCGACCCAGGTTACATATGGCCATGAACACCGGAGTGAGAGCAATAATTCTAGCACTGTCAATCACTGTTAGCACTAAACTGATGAGCAGTAAAAGCGTTTAAAATGTTCCCTATGGGAAATTTTGGGTATTGACTTATTTTGCGGCTTCACGGGCGAACGCAATTTTAAGGCTTGACGTGTTTGGTAACTATTTACCCGACGTGATCCCATCTTTCATATTTTACCAAAAAAATGGCTATTATACCGTATTACGTTTCTGTGCACTAAATTTTAATTTAGTTTATTTTTTCCTAAAAATTCTGGTTTGATAAAATTGCGCAAAAACCATGCAACATACAAAAATTGCAACTAGCATTTTATTATTCTACGGGGCCTCTGCTTTGAGAACATATGTAATTTTTTGGGGGGGTCTGACGCTGTTTTCTAGCCAAAAATGTATATTTTATTATGTGTACGCAAATAGTAAGAACCGTTGTACACTCTTCTGTAAAAAATAAAATAAAAATAATCACCCTGGGAATGAGCTTTAATGAAGGGACATGGTTACTTTAAATGGCGCAGACAAAAACAGATCACGTGGCCTCCTAGGAACAGGATCGAAAACACGCGAAGCATAGGTCCTCCTGAGCTATGGTTTTTGGACGCGCACGAGCCATGAGAGGGAGCGAACACGCACGCACGCACGCACGCACGATAAAGACTTCTGCTTTCAGTCATGTGATACGCTGTAGTTTCCTTGTCAGTGTCATGTAGATGACGTTGCTTCCGGGGGCGGCCTCTGCTGACTGTGTCAACGAGACTGGAGGATGGAGGGGCCGGTGTGTTACTATGAGAAAAAGCTGGGAGAGCAGGTCAGGCACACATACATACACATAAGGAGCCGATCTGTCCGCAGCTCTGGGAGCCTGTATAAAGTGTATGGCTGCATATGCGGGCAGCGTGGTGTGTCCGGATATCACCACGTGATACATGCCGGCACTAGTGATGAATGCTGATCTACTGCAAGGCAAAAAAAATGTTACCCGATAGTCTCAATTATAACTTGTATGTTATGGCTTTAAAAGCAGTCCCCTCCTGATAAGTGTATTTGCTGCCATGTTAAGTCCCTATTTATACCATTGACCTGGCTCACCCCTGTGCAGAAGTTTATGCGTTTTATGCATGTTAGAGTATGGCGCATTTGGGCTGCCCAATACATGACAATCGCACCAATGAAGTTTTATAATGCATTGCACCAAAACGCATTTGGGGGAATTGATCAAAACTGGGGCGCGCAGAAGCGGGAGCAGTTGCCCATAGTAACTAATCTGCGTCAAGGTTTAACTGAAGAGAGAAGCTGATTGGTTCCTGTGTACAACTCCTCCATATTCTGGCTGCTCCAGTTCTAATGATTTTCCTTGTACTGTACATCTTTATGCACTGCTGGAACATGTATGTTTCTGGACGTGTTCCCACATTGCAAAGGCGTGAACCAAAGCTTCTTGCTGAAATGTTCGTTCACACCAAGGCAGTGCCTTTATCACACATTCATTTAAATCGGCTTCCATTGCCTTACAATGGAGTGATTGGACCTACTCTACACCTTTAGTGGTAATGCAGTAAACTGCAATTCATGACATTGCCACACACTGCACTGCATTATGGGTGCATTACCTTAGTGTGTAAGTGTGCCACTGGAAATAAATGGCACTGCCAACATACTAATGCGTCTTTGGTGTGTTGCAGTAACATGCGTTACGGTAACATCTATGTGTGAATGGGTCCTAAGGGTCTGGGATAGCTCCGTGTACTGGAGGGAGAGAGTGATGGTGTTTGATGTTTCGCTCCTCAGACATCAGTGCTTTTACATGGGGGGGGCTATGTAAGCTCCAGTCCTGGACTTTAAAAGAAACCTGTATGTAGGCTTCCATTACTGACCTCCTTAGTATATTAGGTGCTTGGCAGCCTCTAGCTTCAGTACCTTCTGTGTAACTGTTCCAGAACAGATCAGCGTGAAGTCAGATTTCTGATCTGCACACTTGTTCCAGGTCAATGACTCGCATAGATCTGAAGCCAACAGCGTGAAACGCATTAGCATTTTCAGAATGACGGGATAGATGATTGAACCTGGATGCAATCTGTCTGCATCCAGAAACAATCATTAATCCTGAACTGCAGGTATCCATTCTATACAGATGCCACGGCTGCTGCCAGCCTGTCGTTGAATGTGCACAGGGGCTGCATCTGTACAGACCCACCTGCTATTCCTGCTGCAAGAATACATAGGTTCTTGTCGCAGGAATCCCCAGTCAAAGCCTTAAATGAGAACTATGGGGTCAGGGCTTTTCCCCATAGTTCTCCTAAGGGTCACGGGAGAACACAAACTAGCGTTCTCCCGTGACCCAAAGCTCAGTATACCGCGGGCTACAGCTCGCGGTATACTGAGAAGCCGGGACGGATCCCGACAATACTGTCTGGATCCACCCAGCTGCGGGATTGACAGCTGGCTCTGCCTATCCAGAGGCAGAGCCAGCTGTGCCCTCCCCCATTCGTTTCGCCAGTCAGTTCTGGAGGATCGGACGGACGGGGGGGGAGATCCCTGCAGGGAGTCATGAGTGACAGTCACAGCTCTGCAGGGATAGATCGAGAAGTGAGCGAGCGAAGGTATGTGTTTGCTCACTTCCCAATCTACTGAGCCGACCTGTGACAATTTCATTGTCACAGGTCGGCTCAGATTATGAGGCTGAGTAAAAATCACTCGCCTCATAATTCTCCTTTAAGCCCTGAGTGAATGTAGGACTCATAACAGTATAAAAATATAAAGTTATGCACAACCGTAAGACCCATGCCAAATGGTACCCACGCACATTATTGTGAGCAGAGCCGTTCTTTGACAGGAACCAGTAGCTATGCATTTTTTGTATAATCTCTTCCATATAATATCATTTTATTTTCCACCTACACATGAATGAACTGTTGTGCTTTACAAATGATTGCATTTACTTTTTAACTCTCTGATTTCTATGTCAAAAATGTTGAATACTTTAATTTTGTGTCCTAACTTACTAGGAAACAGAGATCAGGTCTCTGACAGCTGAGATAGAACTGCTAAGAAACTTTGCTTGTGTGGCAAACTCTCCTAGCTTGGAGGCTTTAAGAGAAGAGAACGCTAAACTGAAGTACCGTTTGAACATTTTACACAAGGTATGTCGATAATCTTGTTGGGTGGGGAGTCTTGTTTAAAACGGATTTACCTAATGTACAGCAGAGTTCATTTAGTTGATTTTTTTTTCATGAAAGACACAGGAGGGGTTTATCAAAACTGGAGCAGTTGCCCATAGACAGTGCTGGCTTCTATCGGCAGTTAAGATTTGAAAATGTAAGATACAACTGATTGGTTGCCATGCTCAGCTGCTACAGATTTTGTCTGCTCCAGTTTGTGTACATTCCCCTCATAATGTTTAAAAATGATTGTGGGAGTAGTCCACCTTATACTTGTTCATTCCTCATGGCATTAAAGAACCTTTTCTTGGGGGTTCAAAAGTAAAAAGAAACATTAAAGACCTAACTGCAGCCACCTTTTAAGTTTAACATTTCTGTGTGGGGCCTCATTGGGAAGATTTTCCATAATTTCCTGCAGTAGTATTGACCATACAAAAATGGGGTAATTGTTTGCACAAGTTGGCATTGACATTAATAAACAAATATTAAAAAATCCTAACTTTCACCAAAGAAGTAAACCTGGCTCATTGGCTTCTTGAAATAAACACTTAAATGTTGCCCCCCCCATCCTAACACCATAGGAAAAAATACACCTAAGAATAAATGACACACCAATATTTTATTATTGATTTGGTTTACCAGCCTGGAAAGCTGCATAGGAAAATATTTGCTTCCCAACTAAAATGAATCCCATCGTTGGTGTCAGGGGAAGCCAAATAAGCATGGGTGTTCATTGGTTACTTAAACACCCACTTCCGCTTTGCTGCTGTGCCTTTGCTGATGCCAGGAATATACTGTAGCTGTTGAGCAGGAGATCATTCTTCCTGACAGTGCTGGCATCAGTGCAATCCTGGGTGCTGAAGCACTGCATTTCACCAATAGACACCCTGTTGCCACTCTGCAGAGTGTCCTGGATCATTTTGGGCAAACTCCTGGTTCATGGACACTGTGGGACAGTGTCCAAAATCCCAAGACTGTCCTACAGGATTTGGGACACTTGGCCGCCTCTCAGTGTACTTACAGCATGTCACCTGAGACATGGTTCACACCTCACCTGAACGCAGGCGTGTCCCTGTTTCCATACCTTATTAACCCCTTCATGACTGAGGCCCTTTTTTTCATTTTTTGCACCCATGTTATATTCCACATTTTAGGCCTGAAAATGACTTAAAACCCCCCAACATTATATATTTTCTGAATGCCAAGACCCTATAGAATAAAATGGTGGTAGTTGCAAATTGTTATGTTGCGCAATATTAGCGCAACTCCTTATTAAACCCCAACATTTAGTGAAAAATGTAATGCCCCAAAACACAACAAAATACCAATTTTTTAAATGACATATAAAAGATGAGGTTACAACGAGTAAAACGATACCCAACATGCATAGGTTACAAATTGCGTGCGTCCGTGAAACGGCGAAAAACTGCAGTACCCCAAAAAGTCAATAGAAGACGCTTTAAAAGCCCCCACTGGTCATCAATTTAGAGATACCCCAAAATACTGGCCCTAGAATTATTGCTCTCACTCCGGCGTGCGCGGCGATACCCAACATGTGTAGCTGGTTCGTCGTTTTCATACGCGTGCTCGCGGGGGTGGGGGACTTTAAAAATTTTTTTTTATTTTAGCTATTGAAGTGCAGATCGCACTTCAATAGCTTATAGCTGGGCTGCAGGAGCCCAGAACTGCCAGCCCAGGGACCGGAAGTGATGCAATCTGCATCGCTCCCGGTCCCATAGAACGGGGAGGGGATCGATGAACGGAAGTTCGTCAACCAGCTCCCCGCGGACACCAAGATCGCCGGTCCCGGGCCCGTAGGAGGGGAAACGGAGCCCAGGAAGCTTCGGGACACAGAAGCCATCTGGCGACAGGTAAGTCGCCAGGATCGCTTCTGTTGTAAAGCCGACAGTCGGCTCTACAAGTTTAAACAGAGTCCCGGCGGCAAAAGTCGCCGGGAGTCTGTTTAAATAGCCCCGATGCTGGCGACGTACACTGTACGTCGTCAGTCACGAAGGGGTTAAATATGTGTTTGTGTGCCTGTTGACAAGATTTCTTGACAGAAAGTGAGAGAGAATCTCCCAATTAGGGATACAGAGGGCAGTAAAAACTTAATGAATGCGCTAATCCTTTACTCCTAAGTAGATCTAGAGCCTGGGTTCTCAACTGGTGGGTTGTGACCCAAAAGTGGGTTGCGACCCCTTGTTCAGTGGTGCCACAAGAGAGTTCCATCCATACATGCATTGCTTACAGCTCCCTCGCGTGTCCTGGAGAGGTGCCTGGACTGACATCACATTCTGACTCCCAGCACCTCTACAGGGCGAGCAAGAGGGCTGTACAAGCAATGCACATATGGATAGAGCTCCGTCACAGCGCAGCAGCCCACACTGGACCCCAGGCTGAGGATCCACTCTAGTTCTTATAATATAGGGAGACTGGGTAGACCATGAAAAAAACTTTGGAGTGTGTATGCGTGTGTGAGAATGTGTCTGCAGTTGTGTGTGTATGTCAGTGTTTTTGAGAGCCCGTCCACTCTAGTACTGTGCGTTAATCGCATAGTACTGTGAGATTAACGCACTATACCAAGCAATCGCACCTAACATGAATACTGGTGTGGGAGGCGTGTTGCGTTGCCATTCATTTAAATGGTACCCCAAACGTACCACCCACCCACAGTTCGTACGCCCGCACCAGAATGTGCGGTACTCTAATGCCGTGTGTTCCATTGCAGTGCAGACATTGCAGGCTTGGGTCACGACTTAATGACCAAGGACAAATGTGGGTCCTGAGGTTACACGGGTTGAGAACCACTGATCTAGAGCACCCGCACCATCCCCCCCACACACTATACTTACCTAGATTCCACTCAGAGACCTTTGTGTATTGTTCAAACCCATCTATCTACTGGCTTGTTGATCCAACATCCACGCCTGCGCAGCTTGACATAGACTTCTATGAGGCACTTCCTAATGATTAGCAATCTGGCAGAGGGAGTAATAAATAATGTTAGAATAATATTATATTAATGTTAAATATTTAAACATGTTCACATTAGAGGTGAGGAGATTAAGGGGGGATATGATTTCCATGTACAAAATGTTTAATGGTGGTAGCAACATTAGCGATAAACTGTTTAAAATTAACTCCGTTACAAAAACTAGAGGCCATCACCTAAAATTGGTGGAAAAAAAATTCCAGCACAAGGGGCGAAAGGGGTTCTTCACAGTAAGATCAGTTAGGGTCTGGAACTCACTGCCACAGGCGGTGATTTCAGCAAATAATGTGGAATTGTTCAAGAAACTTTTGGACGATTTCTTAAGGGACCGTAATATACAGGGGTATGGGTACTCCTAGAATGAGATCCTAATAGGTTGGACTTGATGGACTAATGTCTTTATTCAACCTCAAATACTATGTAACTATATTAATGTTAGAATAGATTGTAATATATTTATACTGGAATTGCATCTCATAATTACAGGAATAAAGAGCCACACCATTAAAGTTTGCAGTGCCAGTTGAAGGCTTATTTTATGAATGGAGCATCCAGCCTGCATGTGATCACTATATGTGACATAATTATAAAATCAGTAACCACTAGGATTAGGGAGGACATAGATTAATGTACCCTCAACAGGGGACATAGGGTACTGTATTTTAGGTGGCACCTTAGTTTCCATAGCAGGCATGTCTACTTCTCTGCTGATATCTCTCCTGAAACCAACCTTTTTATGAAGGTGATTTTGTTTCTATCCACTGGCAGTGTTTTTTTTTGTTTTTTTTAAGCCAGTACGTTAGCTGCATAATGTACATGTTGGAGGAGTTAGGGTATGTGCTAAGCACGATTTATGATAAAAGAGCTGCGGGAGGAGAAGAAACGGTAAAAAATAAGTGCAATTTGTCAACCTTTACATATTTTTCATATCTACTAATGCCAGATTTGTCCTGTAGTTAAGTATTTTTTGAATTGTTACAGAGCCTTGAAGAAGAGAAAAACAGGTCCGTGAAAAGTATGATTAACATCAATGTCCAGCTCCAAGAGATATTTGGAAGAGCTATCAAAGCTGCATTTCCTGAACTGGAAAATGCCCCCTTGGCAGTCACTCCAAACCAGCAGCCAAAATTTGGTGACTATCAGTGCAACAGTGCAATGGCAATTACACAGGTAAAGCAATCTATTGGCCACTTATTATTAGAATACAGCCTGTATGTCTTTTATGTTAGAATGACCAATGACTGGAGAGTTAAATATAATACTTGACCATGCAAGGACTCTTGTTTGTGCAAATGATGTGTACCCATATCGCTCCTCCTGTTTGATACTATAGTTCTAGCAAAATCCTGTTATTGTGCCTTAATAAAGTTGCATTCTCATTGGTACACTCCAACAAGACTGCTTTCACACTTGGGAACACCATAAGTTTGGTCCCTGTGGCGTATTGTCTGCATACATCCCTTTGGTACGTATTGTTCAGCCTCGGGCCCCAGATGCTTACTGAGGGCAGTGAAGGACAATATTCTTTAGACTGCAGGTAAATGGTTTGGGCTTTTTTTTTTCCACACTATCTTACTTTTTTTTGTAATGTCAATTCCTTTTCTCTTCTCTCTTTTTTTTTTTTATTTGTGATATTTTGTTATGGTTTGTGCTGAGAGCAATTGCAGTCTCTGACCATTTCCTCATGTCATGTCTCTGGCAGTTTTTTTTACATTATCTAAATATTAAAAGCGATTTTTGGGGTAAGTGTTTTTCCCCGTAGTTCTCTTTAGGGTCACGGGAGGACATATACTAACCTCCTCCCGTGACCCAAAGCTCAGTATATCGCGATCTACAGCTTGCGGTATACTGAGACCGCCGCAGTCGGGACGGATCCCAAAAATGCTGTCGAGATCCACCCAGCTGTGCGAGTGATGGCTGACTCTGTCTACTTAGAGGCAGAGTCAGCTGTACCCGGCCAAGCTACACGTTCCACCATTTGTATCCCAGACCTGGACAATTGGCAGACAGGCTACCTTAACCAGCAACGTCTGGACCTGGGGAATGGTCCCTACACCCAG
>NW_017306850.1:156039-173062 GCF_000935625.1 Nanorana parkeri | reverse complement strand
TATATATAGATATATACACACTCTTATATTTACTCGTGTATCCTTTTTAATCGTTTTTTTTCTTTTCTTTCAGATTTTGAAATCAAACAATCAAAAGGTGAACCCTCGTGAAACGGCTGAAAAAATTGTTAAATACCTTCCTACCAATGACTTGATTGAGAAGACAGATATTGCTGGTCCAGGTATGCAAATAGTACGTTGTGATTATTATAATTGTAGTAAACACTTTAATGAGGACAAACTCATTCCTAATTATTTGTGTTGTTTGCTTTCATTTATCTTCCACAAATATTGTAACTTGGTTTCATATTATTTATCCAAAGCGATTGTAAAATATTTAAAATGTCTGTTGCCATCCAAAACAAAAAAAATCTCTTTTCAAAATAATATTATTGTGACTTACCTGTTTGGTGGGCCCTGAGTTTTATTTTTGCTGTCTTCAAGAGCTATAGCAGCCAAACTATCTTTATCATCCAACACAGTTCTTGGTGTGTCAGAACTCTGTTTTTCCACCTGCTGCTGCCTTATGTCACTCCAGGACCCAGTAGTGGTGTGAGGACAGTGGGTGGAACTACAGATTGCAGTGCAGGACCACGCATTTGACACACTTGGTGTTCCCACAAGCATACAGGGTCATTTGTTACGCATAGATTGAGTGCCGACCTCAATCTTCTGTTAGCTAATGTGAGCTCTCAGAGGGAAAATCTTATTAAGTCAATTGACAGCCTGATTTAAGCATTTCTTGAGAATCCCAGGGTAAAGGAGCACATCTACCCAGATATGTTTTAGGAATGGAAAGCTCACAGCTAACACATTTCTGAATCATATTTCGTTTGAAGACGTCCTGTCCAATGAGTAGTACCATTCTTACGAGGCCTTTTCTGTTCCAAGCTGCCTTTCCAGATAACCTGGTAATGTAGTGATCATTGTCACTTCCAGTAGAGACCTACTATTGTCTCTGTCTTGCTTTAGTAAGGTGACTGTTTTCCTGGTTGCTTATTCGTTTAAGGGCTCTTTGATCAAAACATTTACAGGGTTCAGCTTTATTTTTATTTTTTGCAGAAATAGTTTTTATTAAAGATTTCTAATACACAACATGTCAAGAAATACACGAAGAGAATGATAAATATATCAAATTCAACGCAATACATAAGTAAAAACAAACAATAGTGCCTGAGAGCAATTAAGTAAACCCACTGTCGCTTTAAGTGGATCACCCCTCCAAGAAAGAGAGAGCTGAGACAGTTGGTCAATTTAAAAGAAGCCTTCCACCCATAGAGGAAGGGATTACCACTAGACCACTGATTATTATGTGTAAAATATGGGCTTCATCTAAGTATTAAAGAGCATGGGCAAAGGAGGGATTAGCCCCCAGAGCTATCAGATATAGACAATATAAAACACGCCTAGACATAACAACAATAAGGGAGCAGGGGAATAAGAGGGAGAGAAAGAGAACGAAGCCTGAAGGAGAGGAAATTATTAGAAGAAGCAGCAGAAAAGGGAGGCAAAGGGGGAAGGGAGAAAGGTGACTGCCTAAAGTAACAGCACAAGAAAAGCAGCCACACTATTGAAAAAATAAGTAAGTAGTTCATGTCCGGGTCTGGAACTCCTCAGAATCCACTAACAGAAGCCAGGGCAACCATCTGGGTAAGAAGATGTCAGACTGGTTTAACCGTTCAGCTATTAGCGCCTCGGATCTCATCAGTCGGCACAATTCCACAGTCCATTCCGCAATTGAAGGAACAACTGGGGAATTCCAGTGCCTTGGTATGAGTGCCCTGGAAGCGTTGACAAAAAAGCGAAGGAGGATTTCTTTGCTTTAGAAATAGGGCCCGGGAAAACAGATAGTAGAGCCATCTTAGAGGTAAGATGGAGCTCAGTGGAGGAAACTTTCGAGTAAACGTGTGGGATGGCTCGCCAAGTGGGTCAACGTACCAACGTCAGCCTGACATCTCCAGCAGACATATGAATATAATGGGTAAATTTTGTGCATCGGAACCGGAGCTCTATACCACCGGGTCAGTAGTTTAACGTTGCATTCCTGAACTGAGGAAGACGTACACAGTTTATGCGTAAAACAAAAATATTTGAGCCTGTCTTCTGCAGAAAGGACAATATCTAATTCCTGTTCCCAAGCAGACAAAATATATGTTGATCCCTCGCAATCTACCGAAATCAAAGAATCATAAAGAAAGGGGACAAGATGCAAGGGCGGTTCACCAGAAGGTTTATTTTTAAACATCAGCATAGAATTTTATCTGCAGATAGTATATTATACGTGCGTGGATCTTCTTTTTTTTTTCACCTTCATGCTCAGAAGTACAAAACCTATACAGCTGAAAATATTCATTAAACTGGTGCTTATAATACATATTCCAGTAATAGGTACTTGTACATAACATAAGCTGACTTTTATATAACAGCATTAAAGTGTACTGATTGTTTGAGATCCAGTCACATTTCTTTCCCTCTATTTTATTTGTACACCACTGGCAAACAAGGACAGTGGTGCCCATTATCAGCTAGATTTATGTATCAGGATGATGCAAATAAAAAAATGTGTGCACATTTATGCAGGCCTAATTGTACCTTTAAAATTTGTCCCCACTGTTATTTATTTTATATGATCGTCTGAGTCCTGCAGTTGCTTTTAAAAAACCTGTGCATACATAGATCCTCCCCATAATAATACACCACACCAAGAGAGAGTGAAGGGAAGATAAGTGTTTTAAAAGTGACAGAAATGGGAAAAAAGACATAAAATAATGCCTTTTAAGACCTCTATCTATATTACCTGAGACCATTTCTTTTCTCTTTCTTCCTCTGTCTGTTAAGTGATAATAACAAGATTCCCAAAAGGCTATGGATTTACTAAAAGCATAGATAAGATAATGCGTTTTTTGAGGTTAAGTTTGTCTGGTACTTCTTTATTAAGGCAAATGCCTTTTTAGACATTCCTTTTAACCCTTTCACTGCCATCAACATGAGGCTCGCATCAACAGTACTGTCTGGCTGCCTACTTTCTATTAGCAGTGCTCTGGGCAGCTGTCAAGCTGATTATTCACTTCTACATGCTGCAGAGGATGCCCGGGACCATCACGGTGGGTGTTAGGATGGAGTGCGGCAGTTCATGAGTGAACATCCATGATCTCCCCTGTAAAGAACAAACCCAAAAACAAGCAGCTTTGATAACTTCCAGGTGCAGAGCTGTCAATCTCCAGCTGCTCTGGCCCGGGATAAAGCTAATTGCACGCAATCTGTGCTCCTTTAGCTTCATAAGGGTGCAGAGGTCACATTAGAGTTAAGGCGCCCATAGATTTTTCTTATTGAGGGTGAGGATGAAAACGTTTTTTGAATTGTACGAAAATTGATGGATTAGTGGCGTTTTCGTACAAAAAAATTGCAACAAGAACACTGCACATGCGCAAACGAAAATCCGTTCTGTTGATCGACAAAATTTGGTGAGTTAATGTTGCTAACAAACGATTTTGGAAATCACCATTGGACTATGCGTGATGGGGGGTATTCTAGCAGAAATCGAACAAGGTTTTGATGGCACGAAGGAGATCGAACGATAATTTCAGAATGTTTAGGCACCTTTAGGGTGATAACTTATTAGAGCCCCAATATTGCCTACAGACTCTCAAAGCAGAGATGTTCTTCACCAGCTTCTGGTTGAAACTGGAAGCGAATATTGCACATAACTTCCTCTTCAATGATCGGAGGGGAGATCAGTCGTTGGACGTGTGCATGCCCTTATGCACCATACAAGCATAATACAAGCAAATAATAAGTTATACGCCTGCAATATATATGTTTATATATAACGGACAGACAGCGAGCAGTTAAATGTGACCATTATAGAATTTGTCCCATTTCAGAGAGATCCATTTTATTCATATTCCTTGTATATGTGTTGTGTAACAAAAGTACAAGCTGGGGGCCTGAGGGAAGTGGGACCACTGTCTCAGGAAAAACTGTTTGATATGCCTGAAAGAAATGCTGGATCCTAACTGCGATCTATACATCTAGGGTTGGATAGAGAGGAGTATGAGAAGCTTTCCAGTGCAGTTCCCATAGGCGTCTGTTGATGTACTAGAGCGAGAAGAAATGTATTTTCAATCCAGAGAGTAGAGGCCACAGAAAGCTCTGCAACTTACTGCTGTATTAGGATTCCGTCATTTACAGTCCACAATATTCTTTTTTGTTGGTTTAAATTCTTCCTTTTTATTTCTTTAACAGGATTCATTAATATTCATTTGCGAAAGGATTTTGTATCCAAACAACTTTCCAAAGTGCTGGTGAATGGAGTTCATCCACCTTTAATTGGAGAAAAGAAAAAGGTAACATGGTCTTACCCAGTATGGCATGTGTCTAATTTTTAAGCAGTGGTAGATTTGTGTAATCCTTCAGGACACATTCCCAATGCCCGATATTTGTTTCTGAACACTTAGTGTGGTAAATGTATATTGGAGCACCACACACAGGTATTTGTTGCAACCCACAATCCCTATCATGTTTTATTCTGACTCAAAAAGTGCTTGAAGGGTAATTCCAGTTTCCCACCAAATGTGAGAAACGACCCCCACAAATCTGCCCCCCCCTTCCCCGCTAGTCATACCTTTGGTGGAATTGCCGTTCCCATCCCCCCACTGCAGCCGATGTACGATCCCTACTTCGTACACTGCACTGCAGCCCAGCACTCCGCATGTAGAATATTACTCGTAAATGGCAGTCATCTGACTAAAGTAATTAGTTATTACCTCTCTTCCTTCACTGGATCAAAGTGGAGGGCATTCCAGTCCTTCCTGTAGCTCTGGCATTGGCAGGGAAAGTGTGGTACTCTAATTCATCTGCTCCGTGGCCACCGCAAGATCATCCAGATCTGTAGCTGCGCGCCCCTATTTTGCACATGCTTCTTGCATGGCAGGCTGTTGAAGCCCGAATCTGATAGGAGTATCTCGAAGTCTGTGATTTCACCTATATTAAAGGCATGAGAGTCCACTTCCCATATGGTTTACTACTTGACCTAGTTCCATTGGTGTGAATCTAGAGGATTTTATCCTTACTTGTTCTCCATATGGTGGATACTTTCCTTCCTTTAGCTGGAGTCTACCAGCATCTGTCCTTGAGTACCACCAGGGGTCTGTGCTTGGCCTTGGCTTTTCTCTTTCAGAAGTCTATGCTGTCCAGTTCCCTAATTGATAACTTTGTTCAGGGGGTTGCTGATGTCACCTCCTGTCAAACCTCTTTTCAAGCATTGTTTTCTGAATCTGTTCTTAATCAGTTCGCCAGAAACCAGTTTAAGGAGGAGGTATATTTATAATCTGTTCACACAATCCCACAAGGTGACTTTCCTTGTGGCAATTACCTAGGCTTGGAGGGTCTCAGAACTGGCGGCACTGTCCTCTAAGGAACCCTTTTTAGTTCTCCACAAGAACAATGAGGTTTTGAGGCCTAGACTTTCCTTGTTGCCCAAGAAGGTCTTTGCCCTTTATTTGAATAAGGACATTGTTTTACCCTCCTGATGTCCCCGACCAGTTCACCACAAAGATATTTCTCTCAGATGCCTGAATGTCATGAGGACCATTCCAGTTGATGTGTCCAGACCCTCCTACAGAAATTCTGATATTTTTTTTCTTTTTATGGAGGGACCTAGGCAAAGTTCCAAAGCTTTCATTTCCACCAGTTATTGTTTTATTCACAAGACCAATTTTGAGGCATTTACTTCGAAAGATAATGTCCTCCCTTTTCCTCATAAAGCTTACTCAACTAGGATGTTTCTTAGGCTTTTTCGGCATTGGGTCTCTGTTTCTCAGGTCTGTGAGTCTGCTACTTGGTCTTTTGGCCATGCTTTATCTAAGTTTCACCAAATGGACATGTAACCCCCTGCTGATGCCCGATGTGGCTGCAACATTCTGCAAGCTACCATGGGAGGTTTTTTTTTAATCACCTTTTATTTGTTGTGATTTCACACCCCTCTGTTGGGGTCTGCTTGGGATCATGCCGTAGTTCCAGTATTGAATTCTGTGTCCCTTAATGAACAATAAAAGAAACATGATTTTTGTTTTTACCGTAAACATTTCTTTGTATTTCCCGGAAAAATGCATTGAAGGGCACGCAATAGAAGCATGACAGGTGTGACAGGATATATACCTCTAAGGTCCCGTTCCCACTGCGCAATATGCAAATCGCGCGTTTGTCGCGCGATTTGCATATTGCACGACATCGCGAGATTTGGCGCGCGATGTCGCGTTCAAGCTTGCATTGAGCAAGCTTGAATCGCGGCTAAATCCGCTCCAAAAAGGGTCCTGCTGTAGCGACACACGACCCGCGACAGCAGGACCCTTTGCCCCATTGGATTGCATTGGAGCGCAATATACCACGTGAATTACCGCGCGATAAATCGCTCAATGTGAACGGGGTCTAAGAGCTGGCCTACAATTGTTTTGTGCTTAGTGTTCATTCTCCTTGCAGGTACCAGAATAATCCCATTGTTTCTTAATGAACTCCTGTGCCCCTAAATTTCATGGTAGAGATTTTATAGTGACTAAAAAATTTTTTATTTGGGATGTTTGATTATCTTTGTTGACATGTGCTTTTTTTTGTCTCCCAACAAACTGTAACAATGTCTTTGTTCCAGGTTGTTGTTGATTTTTCTTCTCCTAACATTGCCAAAGAAATGCATGTGGGCCACCTTCGCTCTACCATAATTGGTGACAGTGTATCCCGGTTATTTGAGTTTGTCGGACATGAGGTTCTCAGGTAAGATGTATCTAAGTTTTATCCATATAAAGAACCAGACACTGGGGGATTTTTTTTCTAAATAATTAAGAATTGTGAACATCTGCTTAGCTGCATAAAAATGTTAAATTCCCCATTTTTTTCTCAAACAGATTTTTCTGCATATATTGCATTTGAAATGTGTGTCACTTTTTGGCATTGCTTATTCACTAAAAATATTGGAGAGCAATTCTGGTGTTTGAAGCTGTACACATGTTCAAAAAGACCTAAGTCAAGAGTAGGTGTGGCTTTGCAGATAATAGCGGGGCTTTGCTGTAACTGTTGTGCCCGCCAAGTGAAGGCTATAGTGTCTTTGGGGTTATTTGAAAAGGGGTTAGTAGGAGAGGGGAGTAAATTAAAAGGCAGTTATCCTTTAACCACTTCAAGACCAGGTGTTTAGACTGGGGGGGGCACCGATCGGCACCCCATACACGCGATCCGCCGGCGGATCGCTTGTATGGTATCGGGCATCGCTGCCTGTTTTTAAAAAACGGCAATTTCCCGCTCACAGGTGCGTTTTTCTTTTTTTTTTTTGTCTTTACATATTATACATAAATCACTCTCCCAAGAACTCTGTTTTTTTAACCCCTACTTGCATCTCAGTACTGCTGGTCTCCAGTCCGTTTCAGCCGCTTCCTGGCTTTATGAACTCGGTCCTGCACATTATTGGTCTGCTTTGGTTTCCCAATAGTGACAACCGTGGCTCTTGTCTGTGGTTGACCTAACAGGAGCACAATTGAGTGACAATTGTCACCCCGTAAGGGAAAGTGCCGGAACAAGGACCTTAATGGCAGAATCAGCAGCTAATAAAAACTACAAATTTAAAATATGGAAAAATGCTTTTGAAATTCTAGTAACATGTTAAGTTTATGTGAGATTTCAGGTTCAGGTGTACTGTAAATAAGGAATTAACCTTTTTGCTGTTCACTGTCATTCATTCATCAGAGGGAAAATCCATGTCTGTAACATTTCCATATGATTCTAGTTTCCCTGTTAATAGGGTTTTTTTTGACTAGGTTATACATTTTTGTAATAGGCAGTAAGTAGCCATACATAAGTCCGGATGATTATTTTCAGGTTTTTTCTTTAACTTTTTTTTCTCTTTCTCTCTTTTAGGATAAATCATTTAGGTGATTGGGGTACTCAGTTTGGCATGCTTATAGCTCACCTGCAAGATAAATTCCCCAATTATCTATCTGTCTCACCACCTATTGGAGACCTCCAGGCTTTTTACAAGGTATCCTATTCACATATAATTTGTCATTTTGGGTCTAGCTCAGGTTTGTTCATTCGCTCCACTGGTCTCTAAACTTGTCTGTGAACATGTTCAATCTAGCACTGCAATATTTACCAATCTTTGCATGACCACAGTTGTGACCACATTGTAGGCCCTGCTAATATTGGACTTGCATCCTAATTTGTTAATCTTATTCTTGGCTTGTGTCACACAGTCCTGCCCTCCACTCTTTATCACAGTTAAATACCATTGAATGTAAAAATGTCCATACCGGCTTCAAAATCTAAATTTAGACTTTGCACCTGGTATGGACATTTTGTCATTTATGGAAACTAGAACTGTCAATTTAAATGATGTATTTTCTAACACAGGCACTAGGAAGGTAAATACCATTATCCTACCTAGCTCACATTTTATAATGCCTGAGTAGCGTATTGTGTGTATACTGTGAATTGCTTACAGTAGAAATGTATGCTAAATAAGGTTATGTTTAAAGAAAAATCCCTTCACAATTACATACGGTAATCTACCTGTACTGAGAGATGTTTGGTGATGTACTTTGCAGTTCATCCCAGTTATAGGAATGTAATTAATTTTTATTACCTAGTTACCCTTGTAGTATTTTTGCTTAGTATACTGTTAGAGAGCACTTTTAGATTTTTACTGTTCAATGAACAGGCATTGGTATATATAAGGCTGCATTTAATGAGTGCTAAGATCACTGATATACAGTACATGGCTTTTCTTTTTTTAATGCTGTTGTTTAAGTTAATTTCAAATAAACAAAAATGACAAGCGAAATAATGTAGTTCATGCTCTTTCAGAGCATTTCCAAAAGGTAGGGATTTTGCAGTATTTGTCATGATTTTGTTTAATTTGAAGAAAAGTTTCTTGCAATGAAAGCACCTAGCATATATTAAAGCAGTGTAGAATTTTGCTGATGCAATATTTGTTTTCATGTTTCAAATGCAGGAATCTAAAAAGAGGTTTGATGAGGACGAGGGATTTAAAAAGCGAGCATATCTTTGTGTGGTACAGCTGCAGAGCAAGCAACCTGATATCATAAAGGCATGGAACTTGATATGTGATGTCTCCCGTAAAGGTGACCTTCTGTCATATCACTCTCCTAGAATTAAAGCTGAACTATTTTGACCTGACAAAGGCTGTGGAATTATGTTAGCTAGTCTTGTGAAGTCACAACAGTCTTCTTCCAGACCACTCTGACTATCACAGTGCACTTAAACAATACAACCTGATCTAGGGACCACCCCACTTATCTGCTCAAGGTGCTATGTTGAAAAGTAAACATTCTTTAAAGTTCAGTCTAACCATTATTTGGGTTTAAGATATGAATAAATGTTGGTAAGTGGGTTGAATCACCCACTAATTTCTCTAACATGGGTTACTCCAGTATTTAGATACCTTCTGCTGAGCTGCTTGGTTCTCTGTCAGTCTCTCCGAAGGGGCACATCAGTAAGTTGACAGAGGTTCGTACCCTTTAATCAACTGAAAAAGTAGCAGAAAAGCTTTTTTTGCTCTTTATTGCAAATTTTGTGACACATTTCATCATTTTTTAAACTCGCAATACTTTTGCTTTTCAGTACTGTAATTATTATTGCCATTAAGCAAGATGAAACATATTTATTGCATTACATTACTAAAAGATATTTGGACCGTTACTCTTATTTATTTGAACATACAGAGAATATTGTCTGCTGTTTTCTGGTTGTTTCTAAATGCTTTAGTAATCTCAGCAGAGATCACATGGTTGTCCTTAAGGGCTTGTTCACACCATGTCCGGACCATGTCCAGACAAGAACAGTTTGTTCCCGGACCAAAAAGCATTCCATTGTATCCCTATGGAATTTCTGGGCTCTGTTCACACCAGCCCTGTCCGTTCCGGTCCAGACCAGAAAAATACTGCTCTTCTCATTTTCTCTGGTCTGGAATGCACTGAAACGCATACAAACGCACCTATAAGCCCATTTTAAGCTTTAAAAAAAGCTGCAAACCGCAATGCACCTCGTTCCAGATGTGGTCCGGAAAATTATGTAAACCTGGCCTTAGGGCTTGTTCACACTATGTCCGGATCATGTCCAACCAGAACAGTTTGTTCCCGGACCAAAAAAGCATCCCATTGCATCCCTATGGTATTTCTGGTCTCTGTTCACACCAGCACAGTCCTTTCCCGGTGCAGACAAAAAAATACTGCTTGTCTCATTATCTCTGGTCTGGAAGGCATGCAAATGAAGCAAACGCACTGGAATACACTTGACTGCACCTAAAAAGCTAAGAAAAAAAATCACAGTAAAAACTCTGCAAAAATGCTCTGCACTGCGTTTGCAGATCTGCTCCAAATCTAGTACGGACATTGTGTGAACAAGCCCTTAGAGGAGAATTATGCGGTGAGTAAAAAAACACTCATCCCCCATAAATCAAGCCGACCTGTAACACTGAAGCTGTCACAAGTCGGCTCTATTGATCAGGAAGTCAGCGAACACATAACCGCTGATCACTGACATCCTGATACTCTACCTGCAGAGAGGTGACTGTCAGTATATGTCCTCTCGTGACCCTGACGAGAACGATGGGCAAAAAAGGTTATTCCATAGTTCTCCTTTACCCCCAAGTGCACTTATATGTACATATCAACCAGCTGCTTTGGTCGTCCCTCTGTGTACATTTCTTCTTTTTGCCAACTCAAACTCAAACATGATAACAGTAAACCAACTAATATTGGACAATGGATTTAGGAATCTAAAAGTAAACTGACTTGACTTCATTATATATGTCTTTACCTTGCAAATTGGTAATAAAGATTTGTATGTATAGTCAACTGCATGTTTAGATTCATCTGTTTGGCAGTGGTAGTTATATATTTGATTATCATATTCCTAAAAGGTGTCTGTTAACATTTTGAGAGCTCTGTTATTGTAGCATGAACAATCTTCTAGTTTTAAAGTTCTGATTTTGACTTTCAGAATTTCAGAAAATTTATGACTGTCTGGATATCCGCATCATTGACAGAGGGGAATCCTACTACCAAGATAAAATGATCCTAGTTGTGAAGGAGTTTGAAGAGAAAGGTCAGGATTTTTTTTTTCAAATGCTGCATAAATTGCCATTAGTCAGTCTGCTCAAGCACAATAAACAGTGATGAAAATCTTCAACGTAGGCAATTCAGAATAGCCTAGAGAAGGGGGGCCTGCAAGACAATGATCCCCTTTTTCATCCCAAGTGTGGTACAATGTTATTCAAGGGGCTGCTGGGGAGCCATTATGCAACATCTGTAAGGTATCACTCCCATCCTAGGGTTTCCCTTTCCCACCCTCAGGTCTCCCTGCATTGTCCACATTCCTGGATTCCCTGGCAGCTATGTTGGAGGGCTTCATTTCCTGGGTGGAGCACACTTTTGCCCAGACGCAACCTTAGTCTTGTATTCATTCTCATGTTGCAAAAACTTCCCTTTTGAAGTAATTGGAACAATCCCACTGCTAACGTTATCTCAGAAAATTGCTTTTTTGGTTGCCATTACTTTGGCAGGCAGGGTATCGAAACTGGTGGTTTTGTCCTGCAGGCCGCCATATTTGATGCTTCATAATGATAAAATTGTCCTGCATCCAAGACTCTCATTCTTGCTGAAAATGTTATCCGCTCTATATATAGAGTTGTAAACACAATGAATGAAAGAGAAAGTAGTATTTTTTTATTCTCTCCGCAAAATCCTTTTCACTGCATTGACTGGCGGACAGTCTGCTGCCCTTATGTGTAAATACTTTTCGTGTTATTTTCACTGCCTTGCCATGTAACTGAGCTGTCCACTGCTGTGAATAGGGTTTTGTCCATCAGCAGGGGCCACCCTCTCGGCTGTCTTTTTCTTTTTTTTCCCTGCACCTAGTGGCCTACTCCTGCAGGTGATGATATACTCATTCAATGATTAAACCAGAGCTGTGTCCTCCAGGTATTCTGTACCTTTTACAATACGACCAAAAGAAAGCCTTGTTTGTCCTTCTGTATTCTAAAAATTATTGCCAAATTAATAAGCTCATATTTGAAATGCTATCATGGCTCTTGAACCTTACTGGTATTTAAATTTACTTTTGTGTCCCTGTAGTATTAATTGTATATCATTTTTTTTTCTTGTAGGTCTCGTAGAGATTGATGATGGAAGAAAAGTTGTTTTTCCTCCTGGATGCACTGTGCCTTTAACAATTGTGAAATCTGATGGCGGTTTTACCTATGATACATCTGACCTGGCAGCTTTAAAACAGAGACTTGTAGAAGAAAAAGCTGATATTATTATTTATGTGGTAGATAGTGGACAGGTGAGACATGATGCATTAAAGATATAGAAGCAAAGTAAGCCATCATTATAGTTAAGATAACATGAACTGTAGTATACCTGGTCACAACAACTCTTTTGAAGTATAATTAAACACACTTTTTGTTTTGCATATATCTACTGCTAGCAAGCAGTAGATATATGCAAAAACATTAAAAACAACGAAAGTTACCAAAAAGGTAATTACCGCCCGCTCCCGTCTGAAGATCTGGAACTTCTCAAGTGGCCGAGCAGGATGATGAGGCGGGCGCATGTGCAGTAGAGATCTTCGGCGGGTTGAAGAGGAGAGACACAGCGGAGATGAATACATGCAGCCGTGAGTGTGCATGTTGGACAGACACCTTGGGACCCGAGGAGTCTGTGCTGGATCAAAGACCAGGCACCAGCGCTGGAAGGACTTCTCAATACAAGTGGAAGGAAGATGATCAGGTCAACAGGCAACATTTAAGGTAAGCCCTTACTGAGATTGGGGGAAAGGGGGTGACTAAAAAAATGTGTGACTTTAATGTCACTTTAGGCACTTTTTGCATCTAGATTAACACAACCCCCAAATATTAAAACCCCTTCTGTAAAAAAAAAGTGTTACTGTTTATACGATCCATGTGGCTTGAACAGTCATGCACATGTGGAACACTGCAAAAACAGTTAGGTACTGGAAATGGCAGCTCCATTTTTCCACTCTTGGATGAATGAAAATGGAGGTGGGCACTGTGATTGTAAAGCAAACCAAAGACCAGGTTATTGACATTCTTAACAAGCAGTAAATGAGCTTTGAAACAAGCCCTCGTAGATCTCTGTAGCTGCAGTCACCATGGAGTGATTCGTACTCAGTTTACAGCAGCACTGAATTTTCTACTTTCAGCAGCTCAGCTCCCTCCTCCCAGCAATGTCTTGGCAGGCTTCCAGTCCTCTAATCTATAATGTATACAGAGAGCAGGTGATTTGAAAAGAGAGGCACAGAGAGAGCGCACTTGAGTGTTTCTACTGCAAATTTTAGGGATGGATTGCTCCACATTACACTTTGTTGCAGAGAAGACTTGGCAGCTACAATTCTACTTGTCATGGGGCAAGGTCTTACAAGCCCAGACCATGATGGGAATTATCAGCCTCAGATAGTCCCATTCCCTCAGTACCTGGGTGTGCCATAATTCCAGCTACTGAGAGGTAGGGTGGAACAGGAGCCCCTGAGGCAAGAAGTCTGAATAATCTTGAAGGGGCAAGGGAATTTTGTCAGAGCAATCAGCTCTCCAGTACTAAGCCCTGTGAGATCAGTCTGAGACCACAAGAATGGTATGGACTCAACAAGGGGGTGCCTAAAAGGAGGCACTATAGAAGTCCACCTTCCAGTTCTCTACTTCCTGACATTGCTGGGCTCTCCTAAGGAGGCGTTGGTGATTGCATGTCTGTAGTCCTGACAAGAAGGGGGTGGAGACTGAGCATATCAAACTGCTGTACAGACATTGCTGCTCTCTCACATCAGTCATTCTTTGCAGTCTGCTGCCTATTTATTGGTTGTTTTAGTCAGCACTGGGGATCAATAAAAGGTGTTTAAACAGTAGTATTTGCACATGTAAGTTTTTCCCTTACTAGTAAATACTTGTCTACTTGCTGGCAAAACCTCAATTGGGCTTTCAACTCTATTTTTTTAAAAGTTTTATTTTGCATTGAGTACATTTGTCTTTGAGAATTTTTCCTATGATCTGTGTGAACTATTTCCGAATTACCACCTGCAATTAGGTAGGCTTCTGCACTATATAGTAAACATAAAGATGATTTGTACAAGCAGATTATATTGTGTGGCCAGTTAATATTACAGTCCTCTTCAAATCTACTGTCAACTGTTTAGTGTCCGGGCTTACCTAAATATAAATAAAATTCCTTATTTAAGTAGGACTTTACACTGTATACTTTTTGATTAATCTCAGAGATGGTGTTGTGTTAGGTGTGACAAAGACTTAATATCTACGGCTAAGCCCGTGATTGAGTTAAACGCGTCAAGGAGGCTGGCCTTGGACGGGATGTTTGAATAAAGCATCAGCTTTCCAGAAATGTTTAGTGGTGTGCCGCCGGATTTCTTTGACTATGAAGGACTTAATATTATCTGCTGTTTTCTAGGGCATACATTTACAGAATGTGTATTCAGCTGGACAGATGATTGCCTGGTATGACCCGAAGGTGACAAGAGTGGAACATGCTGGATTTGGTGTTGTTCTAGGAGAAGACAAGTAAGAAAAAGTACACTGTACAGACCTATTTACACTTGTGTGCTAAAAATGCAGGCAAATTTGATGGGTTTTTAAGCATACTGTACTTGGGTGTTTTTTTGCATGCCTTTAACCCTTAAGCTGTCAACTAAGTTACGCTGGAAGCAGTTCTGTTAAAAAAAATAAAAATTAAAGTAAAATTTAAAAATAGAGGCCCACGCGAACACGCATAGTAATGTAAACATGTGTCGGGTGCGCCTACATACAAAAACGTTGATTGTGCTGCGCGCTAGGTATCACTGCGTGCGCCAGGGAACATTAGTTCTTTGGCCAATATTCACAGTTAATTCTAAACTGATGATCTGTACAGGCTTTTAAAGCATTGCCTATGAACAATTTGGGGTACCGTATTTTGTCTCGGTTTCAAGGGCGCACTCAGTTTTTAAGCTAGGCATGTTGGGTATATATTTACTCGTCATAACCTCATCTTTTATGTTTTACAAAAAAGTGGTATTTTGTTTTTTTGGACACTAATTTAAGTGTAATTTTTACAGAAATTTTGGGTTTGATAAAGAGTTGCACTAATATCATGCGACGTAAACATTTGCAACTGCCCCAATTTTCTTATCCACATTACTTTTTATTTAATCTGGGGTTGATTTTCCTGTTGAGGCCTTGTCCAGGGAAGTTGACTACACTGCCCTCGACCTTAAACCTCTTAATATTTGCAACTGCAGTCACAGGAACATTAAGTTTCACACTTTCGTTGCTTTTCTCTGGCATACATTCATCACTTTTCAGAAATTAATTAAGCTTTATATGAGCTGTTAGGGTATCAACAAATTTGCCCGTGTCTGTATGTTCTGCCACTAGGATGTTGCACAGTAAGATTGCCGAGGGGCTGGCTCCTCCTACTGGTCATATCCCTCTGCACAGCCAGCTACATGACTACATGCTTTTGGCAGTGTCACACCAGATTGCATGTCTTTTGGGATTCACTGCCACAGCTACTTGCATGCTTAGTGTCATACCTTGGTCACCAAACCTTGGCGATTTATTGCAGCCTGTGTTCCTGCATTACTTTGGATGAGTGACCTTTTACACGCTGAGTAACGCACAGGCTCACCAAGGCCTGGAGATTCACGGCAGCCTCTGCTCTTTCCTATCCCTTAGCAAAGATGACCTTTCTGAGGGCAGTAGCATGTCTACTAAGATCAGTTTTAGGAAAAGGGGTCTCATCACTAAGACCTACTGCTGTGCATTCAGGGCCGGATTTATTCTCTCTGCTGCCCAAAGGCCAGGTTCCTTAATGCGCCCCCCTCCCTGCCAATTATGGATGTTTTACTTTCTTCCCAGGGCGGTGTGTTCCTTCCTCATTACTGAAGACATAATTTTACGCTCTTTTTGCCCATTTCCTTCTGATCTGATTGCACACTGTCTGAATGAGATTGAGAACAGTTAGGGTAAACCGAAACCCTAACTGCTCTCTATTTGTTAAACCTTAAATAAAAACTCCGGGAAAATAAAATCATAACCCTTGCAGTTCAGCTAACCCTACACTGCAAGGGTTAAGTGCTCATTTTGTATAGGAAGCTAAACTAACAGAGCTATTCTCACCCGAACTGCAATGATGGCTCCTAAACCTATCCCTTCAGCCTTTCTCCTCCTCCACTCTTGCGAATTTCCCTCTGCGTCCTCACGACCTATACACTATCGTGTATAATGAAGTCTCTCTCCACTGTTAAGATGTGGTTCATGTTTTCTAGTCTATCCATCGGCTACATCTTTGTCCCTTGCAGGGGGCTTTCTGTATCTTGTTCCACCATCTCGAGGTGGATCAGACAGTTCATGGTGTATGTCTATCATGTGAAAGGGAAGGCTCTGTCTTTTCCTGTGGGAGGTGCACTCTGCTAGATATGTCGGTGCTTCTCCAACTTTCAGTACCGAGCATCTGCATTGCAGATTTGCAAGGCTGCCACGTGGTTTTCTGTTGATATGCTCACCTAGGATTGTAAGATGTTGGGCATCTTCCAATGCTAGTTTTGGCAGGTTGCTGTTCTGTTATGTGGACCTGTTGGCAGTTGTTTTGCTGTGTTGCCCACCTCTCTGAATCTGTCTATATCCTGCACTGCGTGATCAAGAAAATAATATTTTTGGCTTAGCAGTGAAATACTTTTCCTAGAGTACAGTACAGGATACAGCAACCTCCCCTCTCTGTCCTCTATTGCTTGCTAAAACTAAACTGAGAATTTCCTGGAGTGGGAAGGGTTATGTGAGGGACCTCACAGCTCCAGCCAGTGTCCAATCACCTGATTATACCTGCATATTGCTCCATCTTCTCTGAATCTGCCTGTGTCCTGTACTGTACTCCCAAGAAATGGATTTTACTGGCAAGTCAATAATCTTTTTTTTTTTTTTTTTTTTATATGAATCACATTTGTTCATTTATATAAA